>NC_041387.1:447322899-447472578 GCF_002162155.2 Triticum dicoccoides | reverse complement strand
GATCCACGGCGGCCGGAGGTGATGAAGGCGACGGCGACGGCTCCACGGGGCGCTCCGGCTGGTGTGGCTCGGCGGAGAGCTTCAGAGCGAGGAGGCGGAGCTCCTGCGCGTGTCGGAGAGGCGAGGGGGAGGCGGTGGCTACGACAACGGCGTGCGGCGGCGACGGCAGCATTCGGGCACGGTGGGGAACAGTGAGGGAGAGAACAGGGGGAGAGTGAGAGCGGTCGGGGCGTGCGTGGCGTCGCGCGGGTTCATCCAGAGCGACGAGGGGGAGGACAGGCAGGCAGGGAGGGAGGAGGTGGCGTGGCGTGGCGGTGCGCGCATCGGGCACGCGCCCGTCCTCCTGTCGGGGAGGAAGACGACAGAGGAGGGGGCCCAGGTGGGCTGGCCTGGCCAGCTGGGCTGCTGCTGGGCTGCACAGGGAGGTAAGCCCAGGTAAGTCTCTTCTCCCCTTTAGTTTTTCTTTTCTATTTTCTGACATATGTTTTGATTTAATAAAAATACTAAATCATTTTATTTTCTTATGCCAATTTTTATGGAAGCTAGTTATATTATTCCATAGCTCCTTTATAAATGGCATAATTTTTGAACAATATTTTATATATATAACAATATATATCCAAAGAAAAGAATTACTGTATTAATTCCAAATGCCCAAAACAAATACTTATGAGCTCCTAAAAATATTGGTTTGATTTTTATCTCTGTCCAATATTTTCAGAGAGTAACATGAGCATTTTCTTGGACCTTTTTGGAACAATTTTTATCTGGGTCATTTCCAGAAATGAGTCTGAGGGTTTCACAAATCCTCATTTCAAATTTAAATGGAATTTAAACATGATGCACACATGACTAGCTAGCCTTGAGCATACCAGACTAGGGATGTGACAACTCGCCCCCACTTGAGAGAATCTCGTCCCGGGATTCAGGGGTCGACAGAAAGAAAGTGGGGTACTCCAGTCGAAGACGATCTTCTTGCTCCCAGGTAGCTTATATCTCGGAATGATGAGACCACTGAACCTTGAGAAACTTGATATTCTGACGTCGAGTGACATGCTCTGCTTGATCAAGAATGCGAACCGGGTACTCTCGGTATGTGAGGTTATCTTGGAGATCAAGCGTTTCATGGTCTACTCCACGGATGGGATCCGAGAAGCAACGCCTGAGTTGAGAGACGTGGAAGACATCATGCACTCTGGAAAGATGTGGGGGTAGTTCCAACTGGTAGGCAACCTCTCCTCGTTTAGCGAGAATGCGAAAAGGACCAATGTAACGAGGAGCCAACTTGCCCTTGATACCGAAACGATGGGTACCCTTCAAAGGAGTGACCCGAAGGTAAGCTTTGTCGCCAATTTCATAAGTCATATCCTTATGATGGCGGTCATACTGACTCTTCTGACGAGACTGAGCTGTTTTCAAATTGTCACGAATGATGCGAACTTGCTCTTTTGCCTCCTGGATCATGTCCGGTCCAAAGAATTGTCTTTCACCGGTTTCTGACCAGTTCAAAGGTGTTCGACATCTTCGTCCATAGAGAACCTCAAAAGGAGCTTTCTTGAGACTGGATTGATAGCTATTGTTATAAGCAAACTCGGCGAAAGGAAGACATTTCTCCCAATCCATACTGAATGAGATAACGCAAGCTCTAAGCATGTCCTCGAGAATTTGGTTGACCCTTTCCACCTGACCACTCGACTGAGGGTGGAAAGCGGTACTAAAGGAAAGATGGGTTCCCATGGCAGTTTGGAAACTCTCCCAGAAATGGGAAGTGAAAAGACTACCACGGTCTGAATTGATCTCTAGTGGAACACCATGGAGTGACACTATTCGAGAAATGTATAAGTCAGCGAGCTGACTAGCAGTGATACCCTCTCGAACAGGAAGGAAGTGAGCCACTTTGGAAAGACGATCAATGACTACGAAGATAGCATTATTCTCTCTTTTGGTCCTGGGAAAACCGGTAATGAAGTCCATACCAACTTTATCCCATTTCCACTCAGGAATAGCTAAAGGCTAAAGGGTGCCAACATGCCTTTGATGTTCTGCCTTAACGCGACGACAAATGTCACAGTTAGCAATAAACTGAGCGATTTCTCTCTTCATCCTAGTCCACCAGAACCTCTGGTGTAGGTCCTGATACATCTTAGTACTACCGGGATGAATCGTGAGAGGAGATTCATGTGCCTCCTTAAGAATCAATTGTCGCAGATGTTGATTTTTGGGAACCACCAAGCGATTCTCAAAGAAAACAACACCACGATCATCCATAGAGAAACATCCACCAACCCCTTTCTTAATGTTTCTCTTGATCCGAGAAATTCCTGTGTCTTGCTTTTGAGCAGCGATAATCCGATCCTCAAGATCAGGTTTTGCCACCAAGGTAGAAAGGAATCTGTGAGGAGCAATGTGAAGATTGAGCTTACAGAATTCCTCATGGAGAAGTGGTTGGCCCTGCTGCAACATGAGATTGTTGCAATAGGATTTACGACTTAGAGCATCAGCCATGACATTGGCTTTGCCTGGAGTGTAGCTAATCCCTAGATCATAATCTGTGATTAACTCCAACCAACGTCTTTGCCTAAGGTTCAAATCTGGTTGTGTGAAGATATACTTGAGACTCTGGTGATCAGTGTAGATCTCGCAACGTTTACCAAGGAGGTAATGTCGCCAGGTCTTGAGTGCATAGACTACGGCTGCAAGCTCTAGATCATGTGTAGGATAATTATCCTCATGTGGATGCAACTGTCGAGATGCATAGGTAATCACATGACGATCCTGCATAAGAATGCAACCTAGTCCCTGTCGTGAGGCATCGCAGTAGATAACAAAGTCTTTAGTGAAATCCGGTGGCACAAGTATGGGAGCAGATGTCAGGCGTCTTTTCAGTTCCTGAAAACTGTACTCACACTATGGGGACCACTCAAACTTTTTATCTTTCTTGAGAAGTTCCGTGAGGGGTTTGGCTACCTTGGAGAAGTTTTCAACAAAGCGACGACAATAGCTGGCTAGACCAAGGAAACTCCTAACTTGTTTAACGGTTTCAGGTGGAGTCCAATCAAGAACGGCCTTAACTCTCTCGGGATTGACAGCAATGCCCTTACCAGAGATTACGTGGCCTAGGTAGGTCACTTCTGGCAACTAAAATTCACACTTGGAGAACTTGGCATAAAGGCGGTGCTCTCTGAGTTTTTCTAACACAAGTCTAAGATGTTCGGCATGCTCTTCCTTGTTCTTCGAGTAAATAAGAATATCATCAAGGTAAACCACGACGAACTTATCTAAGTACTCCAAGAAGATCGAGTTCATCAGGCGGGAGAAAGTGGCTGGGGCGTTGGTTAGACCAAAGGACATGACGGTGTACTCGTACTGACCATAACGAGTGACAAAAGCCGTCTTAGGAATGTCCCCATTTCTGATCTTGATTTGGTGGTAGCCTAACCTCAAATCCATCTTGGAGAAGACTGAGGATCCAGCGAGCTGATCATACATGCCGTTGATCCTGGGGAGCGGATATTTGTTCTTTATCGTGACCAAATTAACGGGACGATAATCTACAACCATCCGGTCCGTACCATCCTTCTTCTTGACGAAGAGGAGGGGGCAAGCCCAAGGGGAAGAACTAGGGCGGATGAAACCTTTTGCAAGGACTCATCAAGTTGTTTCTTAAGCTCGGCTAGTTTTAGGGGTGCCATCTTGTAAGGTCTCCTAGAGATTGGAGCAGTCCCTGGGATAAGATCTATGACGAACTCTACATCTCTGTCAGGTGGAACACCTGGCAGTTCCTCTGGAAAGACATCCGTAAAGTCACGGACTACCGGAATATCTTCAAGGTCAGGGAGAGGGCTGGCATTAAGAGAATAGACCTGACGCTTTGCAACTCTAGTGGAGACAGTGACTATCTTGCCAGATGGGTGTGTGAGCTGAACATATCTTGTGTAACAACCAATCTTGGCATGATGAGCTGTCATCCAGTCCATACCCAAGATGATGTTAATATCTGAGGACTTGAGGGCTACAAGTGATGCAAGGAATACAAGTCTATCAACAAGGATTTCATTACCATGGCTGATTCTAGTGGTCTGCCATCTAGACCCTAGGGTTTGGATTTCAAGCGGAGTTGACATATCACAAAATGACATGTCGTGCAAACGAGCATAGCCTTCAGAAATGAAGGAGTGAGATGCTCCAGTATCGAATAGAACCGATGCTGGATGACAATTGACAAGGAGTGTACCAAGAACGACATCCGGATCATCATGAGCGTCCTTAGCTGAGACGTGATGCACACGTCCACGTTCAGTGGGGACTGACTTGACACTGATCATCTTGCATGGTAGCTTAACACAACCAACGGTCTTCTCGGGCTGGGGTGGAGCATAACTAGTCTGAGAGCAGTCACGTGCATAGTGTCCTGGCTTCCCGCATGTGAAGCAAGTCCCTGAAGTTGGACGTGGACCCACACTGACAAGCGGTCGATCGATAGGCCTGGGTTGAACATACGACTGAGCTGGGTGAGGCACCGCATAGGATGGCCTTGGTGCATATCCGGAAGGAAAAGCGGAGTTTGGAACCCAAATCCGGCGCTTCTGAGAACTAGAACCGGAGGAAAATCCCAAATCACGGGTGTGCTTACGAGACTCCTCGTAAGTAAGCTGAGCTGTCTCTGCATTAATGGCCTTGTTCACAAGGGCTTGGAATGTATCACAATGATGTAGGTGGAGATCACGACGCAACTTGGGGTTGAGACCCTTCCGGAACCTAGTTTGCTTCTTGGCGTCTGTGGACACCTCTTCTGTGGCATACCGGCCGAGGTTCTCAAACTCTCTACTATAAACATCAACAGCCATCTTACTCTGGGTGAAACTACAGAACTCTTCTCTCTTGCGATCGATGAGGGCTTCAGGAATGTGATGCTCGCGAAAAGCCTCAATGAAATCTCTCCAGGTAGGAATCTGGCCAGCTGGAAGCATAGCCTCATAGTTCTGCCACCAAAGACTAGCAGGACCTTCCAGGTGGTACGTGGCATAGGTGACCTTGTCATCTTCAGCTACGTTCGCGGAACACAGCTTATGAGTGATGCTACGGAGCCAGTCATATGCATCGAGTGGCTCGATGGAATGATGAAAGGTAGGTGGGTACAAGCGAATGAAGTCATGAATGGTCGCAGACTTATTGGACTGATGTGCGGTGTTCTCCTCGATACGTGCCAACAAGCGGTTAGACTCACGCTTATTCCTCTCCATCTCTAGCATGAACTTTGTCAACGAAGGTTGATCGGGAGGATCCTCATCCCTACCACCTCCGTGGTTCTGGCTACGAGCAACAGAACTTCGCTTAGCTGATGACATCCTGAGAAACGAAACCAAGGACGGAATCAGCATCATCTATAGGCTATAGAATATAGGACAAGGAAATTAGTAACTCTCGAACTCCTAGGGCAATTCCGGCAGCATAACGGCAGTAATATGCTCAGAATGAGACATCCTGCTAAAATGGGGTAGTAACATACTCAACATCATCACTCAAGGTTCTGAGATCATACTAAACAGACTACACCGGAAGTACTCGAAACTGGGGTATGACTCTGATCAACCAATCCTATGGGACTACGGAGTAGTAACACGTGATCCTGATAGACGGAAGAGAAGCCTAGTTCCTTAACCCCGTAGGAAAGATAGGATGACTCAGATCAGAAGGCCATGAGGTATAAGGAGTAAAAAGAGCCTTACGTTCCTTCCCACAATCAGTTCCCTTATATAACTAAAGAATTTCTAGACTCCACTTCGACCAGTTTGGCTTGGTAATCCTACAGGCAGTCAGGCTCTGATACCAAAGCTGTCAGGACCCCGATCCTAAGTCACATCGATCTAGCATGTAACACCTCATATCACTTTGCGGCCTCACGCACGGTATTCCCACGGGTGTCGCCTTACCATGCCTGGGACCGTTTGCGCCTTTTGGCACACGTATATGATAGTGTCGCTATCATCCATATGACAGAGAACCCGGGCTGACATGGTTAGTCGTGAACCCAAAGTGGCACTAACTTACAGGGACAGGCATCCATGACCCAGCATCGAACGTGTTGGTCATCAGCGAGTGAATCCAGGCTATAGCACTGGGCTAACAGGACTCTGGTGAACCGGGCTGTAGCGCGCTAACAGGACTCCGGTATTCATCGCGTGACATTTCCCCGAAGGGACAGACACAGGAACGAAGAAGGACACATGCCGGCCAGCCTAAGTGTTCCGGAGCAGTAGCACGCTACCATGGCTCAGTGGAAGCACTAGGAGACATTTCCCGGTAAGAGAGGCTACTAAGGATAAACAACTAGATAGTCAGATCCCACACATAGCAATACACATTACACGTACGCATAACATGCAAGTATGTGCTATACAACATGGCATCACAACATAACTCAACAACTCATATAGATAAGGCTCAAAGAGCCATCATAGCATTTATTGCAAACAGGGGTCACACGACCCATCATACAGAGCATACAAGCAACAAACGGAAGCATTACATGTCTGGGTACAGACATCTACAAATGAAAAAGGCTGAAGAGCCTGACTATCTACAACATCCGATCAAGATCGTAGCTGAGGTACAAGCTACTCGTCGAAGTCCACGAGAACACTAGTAAGACCGAAGTCTCCGCTGCAAAAACATAAATAAAGCAACATGAGTACAAAGGTACTCAGCAAGACTTACATCAGATCCTATCATACATGCATTTGTATCAAGAGGGTAATGTGGGGTTTAGTTGCAGCAAGCCAGCTTTGACTCTGTGGCTATCCTGTTCTACGACTACCAGATCTTCTATGAGGTGATATGGCGCACACGAGTCCACTAATCACCACACAATACACTACTATGGATTCATCCCCGTCTCCCTACGAGAAGGCCATCCATAGCACTCACACTTGTCTTGAGCATTTCAGAGTATCCACTTCAAGTTGTCTATGTACCATGTAAGCATCCAAGAAGTCCATAACCGCGGACCCGGCTATTCGAATAGATCATGTTAACCCTGCAGGGGTGTACTTCTTCACACACGCTCTCGCCACTTACCGCCATGTACACGTCATGTATCTCGGCAACCTTCAAGCGGAAGCCTGGCGAGGGTGTCGGCCACGACCTGACTAACCACACAAGACTCTAGTCCAGGTTTATCGCCTATTCGGGTTCCATCCGCAAGGAGATCCGGCCGGGGTGTCGCTCACGGCCCCAAACGATGTGTGCAGGGTTCCTGAGCCCACCATCCGGGTGCCACTTGGTACACCAGGCCACGTGTGCCTAGTCTGTCCCAAGCCCACCCTGCCGGGTGCCACTTGGTAGAAAAATAGCACTACCTACAAACACCAGAAACTAGTTGCGACTCCTGGACAGAGATCAAGTTGGTTAATAAGTCGAGAGGGCTTGGAGCGCCCGGAGCCCAATGTGTGGTAGTATCGAGTCATTGGACAACATACATAGAACTCAGTGCTTAAGGACGGTTCCAGTGAGACAACCCACCATGTACTCCTACATGGCCTCTCACCGCTACCTTTACCAAATCGTATTCACACACTTCACTCTCAGCATCAGAACATAGAGCAGTGCACTCCAATTCATTCCCAATGAATCAGACCTGACACACTCTAAGCAATAGCAGGCATAGCATGTTAGGAACACAACATTGGCTTCAATCAACTCCTACACATGCTAGTGGGTTTCAACTATTTACTGTGGCAATGACAGGTCATGCAGAGGAATGGGTTCAACTACCGCAGCACAAAGTAGCAGATGAATCGTTGTTGTCCTAATGCAATAACTGAGAGCAGGAGCGAGAGAGTAGGATTGTATTGGAATGAACAAGGGGGTTTGCTTGCCTGGTAGATCAATAAGGGAGGCACTGCTTCACAGACAGGTACTTTGGAACGGTCTCCAGAGCAGGACCTATCGAGAAGGAACGGTGCCAACAATCAATACACAAACATATGCAACAATATGATGCATGAACATGGCATGTAGATGTGATGCTGTTTGAGCTAATGCAACTAGTATTCAAATTGAATGAAGTCCATTTGAATCAAGGGTTCAAATGCAACTCCAAATTAAGCTCTTATATATGCCATTTATGTTTTCACCTATACAGCAGGTTTAGGTTGGTTTTTCATGCATGAAACTAGTACAGATGGATAGATTACATTTTTCTGATAATTTTTCATATATAAATTATTTCAATCTGAGCTACGGTTGAATTTCTATGAATTTTTGAAGTATTGGGCATTTTCTGGAAATTCCTGAATAAGAATAAATCCAGAGAATTGCATTACTGCGTCAGCATTGAGTAAGCATGATGTCAGCAAGTCAACTGCGGCTGACTGGGGTCAAACCTGACGTGTGGGGTCCACACGTCAGTGACACGGGGTTAAACAGGGGGTTATTTGCTTAATTAAAAGGATTAGGGGGCCGAGGCCCACTGGTCAGTGTCAGTGGTTAATTAGGCGGTGATTAGCACTAAGCTAATCACCTGGCCGATAGGGCCCACCCGTCAGGCCGGTGAGGTCGTCGGCGGCGACCTCAGGACGCGGCGGCGTCCGCGTTACAGGCCACGGGGGTGGCGGCTAAGTGCACCGGGGCGTAGCCCGGGCTCGTCCGCATCCAGGGGAGCAGACGGGAAGCCGCGGGGGCGCCGGAGCTCGCCGGAGCGGGGCTCGCGGCGGCGGCCGGAGCTCGGCTCAAGCGGGCGCGCGGCTACGGCGCACGGGAATGCATGAGAGGAGGGGGAATCGACGCGGGAGAGCTCACAGGGGACCGGAAGAGACGACGACGAGCTCGGGGGAGGCGCTGACAGCGGCGAGCGACGACGGAGATCCACGACGGCCGGAGGTGATGAAGGCGACGGCGACGGCTCCACGGGGCGCTCCGGCTGGTGTGGCTCGGCGGAGAGCTTCAGAGCGAGGAGGTGGAGCTCCTGCGCGTGTCGGAGAGGCGAGGGGGAGGCGGTGGCTACGGCAACAGCGTGCGGCGGCGACGGCAGCGTTCGGGCATGGTGGGTAACGGTGAGGGAGAGAACAGGGGGAGAGTGAGAGCGGTCGGGGCGTGCGTGGCGTCGCGCGGGTTCATCCAGAGCGACGAGGGGGAGGACAGGCAGGCAGGAAGGGAGGAGGTGGCGCGGCGCGGCGGTGCGTGCGTCGGGCACGCGCCCGTCCTCCTGTCGGGGAGGAAGACGACAGAGGAGGGGGCCCAGGTGGGCTGGGCTGGCCAGCTGGGCTGCTGCTGGGCTGCACAGGGAGGTAAGCCCAGGTAAGTCTCTTCTCCCCTTTAGTTTTTCTTTTCTATTTTCTGACATATGTTTTGATTTAATAAAAATACTAAATCATTTTATTTTCTTATGCCAATTTTTATGGAAGCTAGTTATATTATTCCAGAGCTCCTTTATAAATGGCATAATTTTTGGACAATATTTTATATATATAACAATATATATCCAAAGAAAAGAATTACTGTATTAATTCCAAATGCCCAAAACAAATACTTATGAGCTCCTAAAAATATTGGTTTGATTTTTATCTCTGTCCAATATTTTCAGAGAGCAACATGAGCATTTTCTTGGACCTTTTTGGAACAATTTTTATCTGGGTCATTTCCAGAAATGAGTCTGAGGGTTTCACAAATCCTCATTTCAAATTTAAATGGAATTTAAACATGATGCACACATGACTAGCTAGCCTTGAGCATACCAGACTAGGGATGTGACAACTCGCCCCCACTTGAGAGAATCTCGTCCTGAGATTCAGGGGTCGACAGAAAGAAAGTGGGGTACTCCAGTCGAAGACGATCTTCTCGCTCCCAGGTAGCTTCTCTCTCAGAATGATGAGACCACTGAACCTTGAGAAACTTGATATTCTGACGTCGAGTGACACGCTCTGCTTGATCAAGAATGCGAACCGGGTACTCTCGGTATGTGAGGTTATCTTGGAGATCAAGTGTTTCATGGTCTACTCCGTGGATGGGATCCGAGAAGCAACGCCTGAGTTGAGAGACGTGGAAGACATCATGCACTCTGGAAAGATGTGGGGGTAGTTCCAACTGGTAGGCAACCTCTCCTCGTTTAGCGAGAATGCAAAAAGGACCAATGTAACGAGGAGCCAACTTGCCCTTGATACCGAAACGATGGGTACCCTTCAAAGAAGTGACCCGAAGGTAAGCTTTGTCGCCAATTTCATAAGTCATATCCTTATGATGGCGGTCATACTGACTCTTCTGACGAGACTGAGCTGTTTTCAAATTGTCACGAATGATGCGAACTTGCTCTTCTGCCTCCTGGATCATGTCCGGTCCAAAGAATTGTCTTTCACCGGTTTCTGACCAGTTCAAAGGTTTCGACATCTTCGTCCATAGAGAACCTCAAAAGGAGCTTTCTTGAGACTGGATTGATAGCTATTGTTATAAGCAAACTCGGCGGAAGGAAGACATTTCTCCCAATCCATACTCGAATGAGATAACGCAAGCTCTAAGCATGTCCTCGAGAATTTGGTTGACCCTTTCCACCTGACCACTCGACTGAGGGTGGAAAGCGGTACTGAAGGAAAGATGGGTTCCCATGGCAGTTTGGAAACTCTCCCAGAAATGGGAAGTGAAAAGACTACCACGGTTTGAATTGATCTCTAGTGGAACACCATGGAGTGACACTATTCGAGAAATGTATAAGTCAGCGAGCTGGCTAGCAATGATACCCTCTCGAACAGGAAGGAAGTGAGCCACTTTGGAAAGACGATCAATGACTACGAAGATAGCATTATTCCCTCTTTTGGTCCTGGGAAAACCAGTAATGAAGTCCATACCAACTTTATCCCATTTCCACTCAGGAATAGCTAAAGGCTAAAGGGTGCCAGCAGGCCTTTGATGTTCTGCCTTAACGCGACGACAAATGTCACAGTTATCAATAAACTGAGCGATTTCTCTCTTCATCCTAGTCCACCAGAACCTCTGGCGTAGGTCCTGATACATCTTAGTACTACCGGGATGAATCGTGAGAGGAGATTCATGCGCCTCCTTAAGAATCAATTGTCGCAGATGTTGATTTTTGGGAACCACCAAGCGATTCTCAAAGAAAACAACACCACGATCATCCATAGAGAAACATCCACCAACCCCTTTCTTAATGTTTCTCTTGATCCGAGAAATTCCTGTGTCTTGCTTTTGAGCAGCGATAATCCGATCCTCAAGATCAGGTTTTGCCACCAAGGTAGAAAGGAATCTGTGAGGAGCAATGTGAAGATTGAGCTTACAGAATTCCTCATGGAGAAGTGGTTGGCCCTGCTGCAACATGAGATTGTTGCAATAGGATTTACGACTTAGAGCATCAGCCATGACATTGGCTTTGCCTGGAGTGTAGGTAATCCCTAGATCATAATCTGTGATTAACTCCAACCAACGTCTTTGCCTAAGGTTCAAATCTGGTTGTGTGAAGATATACTTGAGACTCTGGTGATCGGTGTAGATCTCGCAACGTTTACCAAGGAGGTAATGTCGCCAGGTCTTGAGTGCATAGACTACGGCTGCAAGCTCTAGATCATGTGTAGGATAATTATCCTCATGTGGATGCAACTGTCGAGATGCATAGGCAATCACATGACGATCCTGCATAAGAATGCAACCTAGTCCCTGTCGTGAGGCATCGCAGTAGATAACAAAGTCTTTAGTGAAATCCGGTGGCACAAGTATGGGAGCAGATGTCAGGCGTCTTTTCAGTTCCTGAAAACTGTACTCACACTGTGGGGACCACTCAAACTTTTTATCTTTCTTGAGAAGTTCCGTGAGGGGTTTGGCTACCTTGGAGAAGTTTTCAACAAAGCGACGACAATAGCTGGCTAGACCAAGGAAACTCCTAACTTGTTTAACGGTTTCAGGTGGAGTCCAATCAAGAACGGCCTTAACTCTCTCGGGATTGACAGCAATGCCCTTACCAGAGATTACATGGCCTAGGTAGGTCACTTCTGGCAACCAAAATTCACACTTGGAGAACTTGACATAAAGGCGGTGCTCTCTGAGTTTTTCTAACACAAGTCTAAGATGTTCGGCATGCTCTTCCTCGTTCTTTGAGTAAATAAGAATATCATCGAGGTAAACCACGACGAACTTATCTAAGTACTCCATGAAGATCGAGTTCATCAGGCTGGAGAAAGTGGCTGGGGCGTTGGTTAGACCAAAGGTCATGACGGTGTACTCGTACTGACCATAACGAGTGACAAAAGCCGTCTTAGGAATGTCCCCATTTCTGATCTTGATTTGGTGGTAGCCTAACCACAAATCCATCTTGGAGAAGACTGAGGATCCAGCGAGCTGATCATACAGGCCGTTGATCCTAGGGAGCGGATATTTGTTCTTTATCGTGACCAAATTAACGGGACGATAATCTACAACGTACCATCCTTCTTCTTGACGAAGAGGACGGGGCAAGCCCAAGGGGAAGAACTAGGGCGGATGAAATCCTTTTGCAAGGACTCATCAAGTTGTTTCTTAAGCTCGGCTAGTTCTAGGGGTGCCATCTTGTAAGGTCTCCTAGAGATTGTAGCAGTCCCTAGGATAAGATCTATGACGAACTCTACATCTCTGTCAGGTGGAACACCTGGCAGTTCCTCTGGAAAGACATCCGTAAAGTCACGGACTACCGGAATATCTTCAAGGTCAGGGAGAGGGCTGGCATTAAGAGAATAGACCTGACGCTTTGCAACTCTAGTGGAGACAGTGACTATCTTGACAGATGGGTGTGTGAGCTGAACATATCTTGTGTAACAACCAATCTTGGCATGATGAGCTGTCATCCAGTCCATACCCAAGATGATGTTAATATCTGAGGACTTGAGGGCTACAAGTGATGCAAGGAATACAAGTCTATCAACAAGGATTTCATTACCATGGCTGATTCTAGTGGTCTGCCATCTAGACCCTGGGGTTTGGATTTCAAGCGGAGTTGGCATATCACAAAATGACATGTCGTGCAAACGAGCATAGCCTTCAGAAATGAAGGAGTGAGATGCTCCAGTATTGAATAGAACTGATGCTGGATGACAATTGACAAGGAGTGTACCAAGAACGACATCCGGATCATCATGAGCGTCCTTAGCTGAGACGTGATGCACACATCCATGTTCAGTGGGGACTGACTTGACACTGATCATCTTGCATGGTAGCTTAACACAACCAACGGTCTTCTCGGGCTGGGGTGGAGCATAACTAGTCTGAGAGCAGTCACGTGCATAGTGTCCTGGCTTCCCGCATGTGAAGCAAGTCCCTGAAGTTGGACGTGGACCCGCACTGACAAGCGGTCGACCGATAGGCCTGGGTTGAACATACGACTGAGCTGGGTGAGGCACCGCATAGGATGGCCTCGGTGCATATCCGGAAGGAAAAGCGGAGTTTGGAACCCAAATCTGGCGCTTCTGAGAACTAGAACCGGAGGAAGATCCCAAATCACGGGTGTGCTTACGAGACTCCTCGTAAGTAAGCTGAGCTGTCTCTGCATTAATGGCCTTGTTCACAAGGGCTTGGAATGTATCACAATGATGTAGGTGGAGATCACGACGCAACTTGGGGTTGAGACCCTTCCGGAACCTAGCTTGCTTCTTGGCGTCTGTGGACACCTCTTCTGTGGCATAACGGCCGAGGTTCTCAAACTCTCTACTGTAAACATAACCAGCCATCTTACTCTGGGTGAAACTACAGAACTCTTCTCTCTTGCGATCGATGAGGGCTTCAGGAATGTGATGCTCGCGAAAAGCCTCAATGAAATCTCTCCAGGTAGGAATCTGGCCAGCTGGAAGCATCGCCTCATAGTTCTGCCACCAAAGACTAGCAGGACCTTCCAGGTGGTACGTGGCATAGGTGACCTTGTCATCTTCAGCTACGTTTACGGAACGCAGCTTATGAGTGATGCTACGGAGCCAGTCATCTGCATCGAGTGGCTCGATGGAATGATGAAAGGTAGGTGGGTACAAGCGAATGAAGTCATGATGGTCGCAGACTTATTGGACTGATGTGCGGTGTTCTCCTCGATACGTGCCAACAAGCGGTTAGACTCATGCTTGTTTCTCTCCATCTCTAGCATGAACTCTGTCAACGAAGGTTGATCGGGAGGATCCTCATCCCTACCACCTCCGTGGTTCTGGCTACGAGCAACAGAACTTCGCTTAGCTGATGACATCCTGAGAAACAAAACCAAGGACGGAATCAGCATCATCTATAGGCTATAGAATATAGGACAAGGAAATTAGTAACTCTCGAACTCCTAGGGCAATTCCGGCAGCATAACGGCAGTAATATGCTCAGAATGAGACATCCTGCTAAAATGGGGTAGTAACATACTCAACATCATCACTCAAGGTTCTGAGATCATACTAAACAGACTACACCGGAAGTACTCGAAACTGGGGTATGACTCTGATCAACCAATCCTATGGGACTACGGAGTAGTAACACGTGATCCTGATAGACGGAAGAGAAGCCTAGTTCCTTAACCCCGTAGGAAAGATAGGATGACTCAGATCAGAAGGCCATGAGGTATAAGGAGTAAAAAGAGCCTTACGTTCCTTACCACAATCAGTTCCCTTATATAACTAAAGAATTTCTAGACTCAACTTCGACCAGTTTGGCTTGGTAATCCTACAAGCAGTCAGGCTCTGATACCAAAGCTGTCAGGACCCCGATCCTAAGTCACATCGATCTAGCATGTAACACCTCATATCACTTTGCGGCCTCACGCACGGTATTCCCACGGGTGTCGCCTTACCATGCCCGGGACCGTTTGCGCCTTTTGGCACACGTATATGATAGTGTCGCTAGCATCCATATGACAGAGAACCCGGGCTGACATGGTTAGTCGTGAACCCAAAGTGGCACTAACTTATAGGGACAGGCATCCATGACCCAGCATCGAACGTGTCGGTCATCAGCGAGTTAATCCAGGCTGTAGCACTGGGCTAACAGGACTCCGGTGAACTGGGCTGTAGCGGGCTAACAGGACTCCGGTATTCATCGCGTGACATTTCCCCGAAGGGACAGACACAGGAACGAAGGACACATGCCGGCCAGCCTAAGTGTTCCGGAGCAGTAGCACGCTACCATGGCTCAGTGGAAGCACTAGGAGACATTTCCCGATAAGAGAGGCTACTAAGGATAAACAACTAGATAGTCAGATCCCACACATAGCAATACACATTACACGTACGCATAACATGCAAGTATGTGCTGTACAACATGGCATCACAGCATAACTCAACAACTCATATAGATAAGGCTCAAAGAGCCATCATAGCATTTATTGCAAACAGGGGTCACACGACCCATCATACAGAGCATACAAGCAACAAGTGGAAGCATTACATGTCTGGGTACAGACATCTACAAATGAAAAAGGCTGAAGAACCTGACTATCTACAACATCCGATCAAGATCGTAGCTGAGGTACAAGCTACTCGTCGAAGTCCACGAGAACACTAGTAAGACCGAAGTCTCCGCTGCAAAAACATAAATAAAGCAAGATGAGTACAAAGGTACTCAGCAAGACTTACATCAGATCCTATCATACATGCATTTGTATCAAGAGGGTAATGTGGGGTTTAGTTGCAGCAAGCCAGCTTTGACTATGTGGCTATCCTATTCTATGACTACCAGATCTTCTATGAGGTGATATGGCGCACACGAGTCCACTAATCACCACACAATACACTACTATGGATTCATCCCCGTCTCCCTACGAGAAGGCCATCCATAGCACTCACACTTGTCTTGAGCATTTCAGAGTATCCACTTCAAGTTGTCTATGTACCATGTAAGCATCCAAGAAGTCCATAACCGCGGACCCGGCTATTCGAATAGATCATGTTAACCTTGCAGGGGTGTACTTCTTCACACACGCTCTCGCCACTTACCGCCATGTACACGTCATGTATCTCGGCAACCTTCAAGCGGAAGCCTGGCGAGGGTGTCGGCCACGACCTGACTAACCACACAAGACTCTAGTCCAGGTTTATCGCCTATTCGGGTTCCATCCGCAAGGAGATCCGGTCGGGGTGTCGCTCACGGCCCCAAACGATGTGTGCAGGGTTCCCGAGCCCACCATCCGGGTGCCACTCGGTACACCAGGCCACGTGTGCCTAGTCTGTCCCAAGCCCACCATGCCGGGTGCCACTTGGTAGAAAAATAGCACTACCTACAAACACCAGAAACTAGTTGCGACTCCTGGTCTGAGATCAAGTTGGTTAATAAGTCGAGATGGCTTGGAGCGCCCGGAGCCCAATGTGTGGTAGTATCGAGTCATTGGACAACATACATAGAACTCAATGCTTAAGGACGGTTCCAGTGAGACAACCCACCATGTACTCCTACATGGCCTCTCACCGCTACCTTTACCAAATCGTATTCACACACTTCACTCTCAGCATCAGAACATAGAGCACTGCACTCCAATTCATTCCCAATGAATCAGACCTGACACACTCTAAGCAATAGCAGGCATAGCATGGTAGGAACACAACAATGGCTTCAATCAACTCCTACACATGCTAGTGGGTTTGAACTATTTACTGTGGCAATGACAGGTCATGCAGAGGAATGGGTTCAACTACCGCAGCACAAAGTAGCAGATGAATCGTTGTTGTCCTAATGCAATAACTGAGAGCAGGAGCGAGAGAGTAGGATTGTATCGGAATGAACAAGGGGGTTTGCTTGCCTGGTAGATCAATAAGGGAGGCACTGCTTCACAGACAGGTACTCTGGAACGGTCTCCGGAGCAGGACCTATCGAGAAGGAACGGTGCCAACAATCAATACACAAACATATGCAACAATATGATGCATGAACATGGCATGTAGATGTGATGCTCTTTGAGCTAATGCAACTAGTATTCAAATTGAATGAAGTCCATTTGAATCAAGGGTTCAAATGCAACTCCAAATTAAGCTCTTATATATGCCATTTATGTTTTCACCTATACAGCAGGTTTAGGTTGGTTTGTCATGCATGAAACTAGTACAGATGGATAGATTACATTTTTCTAATAATTTTTCATATATAAATTATTTCAATCTGAGCTACGGTTGAATTTCTATGAATTTTTGAAGTTTTGGGCATTTTCTAGAAATTCCTGAATAAGAATAAATCCAGAGAATTGCATTACTGCGTCAGCATTGAGTAAGCATGATGTCAGCAAGTCAACTGCGGCTGACTGGGGTCAAACCTGATGTGTGGGGTCCACACGTCAGTGACACGGGGTTAAACAGGGGGTTATTTGCTTAATTAAAAGGATTAGGGGGCCGGGGCCCACTGGTCAGTGTCAGTGGTTAATTAGGCGGTGATTAGCACTAAGCTAATCACCTGGCCGATAGGGCCCACCCGTCAGGCCGGCGAGGTCGTCGTCGGCGACCTTAGGACACGGCGGCGTCCGCGTTACAGGCCACGAGGCGGCGGCTAAGGGCACCGGGGCGTAGCCCAGGCTCGTCCGCATCCAGGGGAGCAGACGGGAAGCCGCAGGGGCGCCGGAGCTCGTCGTAGCGGGGCTCGCGGCGGCGGCCGGAGCTCGGCTCAAGCGGTCGCGCGACTATGGCGCATGGGAAGGCAGGAGAGGAGGGGGAATCGACGCGGGAGAGCTCACAGGGGACCAGAAGAGACGACGACGAGCTCGGGGGAGGCGCTGACGGCGGCGAGCGGCGACGGAGATCCACGGCGGCCGGAGGTGATGAAGGCGACAGCGACGGCTCCACGGGGCGCTCCGGCTGGTGTGGCTCAGCGGAGAGCTTCAGAGCGAGGTGGCGGAGCTCCTGCGCGTGTCGGAGAGGCGAGGGGGAGGCGGTGGCTACGGCAACGGCGTGCAGCAGCGACGGCAGCGTTCGGGCACGGTGGGGAACGGTGAGGGAGAGAACAGGGGGAGAGTGAGAGCGGTCGGGGCGTGCGTGGCGTCGCGCGGGTTCATCCAGAGCGACGAGGGGGAGGACAGGCAGGCAGGGAGGGAGGAGGTGGCGCGGCGCGGCGGTGCGCGCGTCGGGCACGCGCCCGTCCTCCTGTCGGGGAGGAAGACGACAGAGGAGGGGGCCCAGGTGGGCTGGGCTGGCCAGCTGGGCTGCTGCTGGGCTGCACAGGGAGGTAAGCCCAGGTAAGTCTCTTCTCCCCTTTAGTTTTTCTTTTCTATTTTCTGACATATGTTTTGATTTAATAAAAATACTAAATCATTTTATTTTCTTATGCCAATTTTTATGGAAGCTAGTTATATTATTCCAGAGCTCCTTTATAAATGGCATAATTTTTGGACAATATTATATATATATAACAATATATATCCAAAGAAAATAATTACTGTATTAATTCCAAATGCCCAAAACAAATACTTATGAGCTCCTAAAAATATTGGTTTGATTTTTATCTCTGTCCAATATTTTCAGAGAGCAACATGAGCATTTTCTTGGACCTTTTTGGAACAATTTTTATCTGGGTCATTTCCAGAAATGAGTCTGAGGGTTTCACAAATCCTCATTTCAAATTTAAATGGAATTTAAACATGATGCACACATGACTAGCTAGCCTTGAGCATACCAGACTAGGGATTTGACAGGCATGCAAGCCCTCCACCAAAATCGTACCCCGGCATCGCTCAAAAAGCATGAAGCCACGGGGGAACGCGCCGGACTTGCGGGATATATTGGAGGACAAGGCAAGACAATCCAGATCTATCTATGGATCACGTGGGCGCCCCAAGACCCACGACGAATACCGTCGCGTCGGATACAACCACTCCGGCCGGGCCGAACACAGCAGACAACGCTCTATCGAGCTACGTCGCGATATTGCTCAATACAGAGGCACCGCACACCCACTATGCTTCACTGACGAAGTAATGGATCATCAAATCCCTGAAGGGTTTAAACCCGTTAATATCGAATCCTACGATGGCACAACAGACCCCGCGGTTTGGATTGAGGATTATCTCCTCCATATACACATGGCCCGCGGCGACGATCTTCACGCCATCAAATATCTCCCGCTCAAGCTTAAAGGACCAGCTCGGCATTGGCTTAACAGCCTGCCCGCAGAGTCAATTGGATGCTGGGAAGACCTGGAAGCCGCATTCCTCGACAACTTCCAGGGCACGTATGTGCGACCACCGGACGCAGATGACCTAAGCCACATAATCCAGCAGCCAGACGAATCGGCCAGGCAATTCTGGACACGGTTCTTAACAAAGAAAAATCAAATCGTCGACTGTCCGGATGCAGAGGCCCTCGCTGCCTTCAAACATAACATCCGCGACGAGTGGCTGGCCCGGCACCTAGGACAGGAAAAGCCGAAATCCATGGCAGCCCTCACATCACTCATGACCTGCTTCTGTGCGGGAGAGGATAGCTGGCTAGCTCGCAGCAACAACCTCAGCAAAAACGCTGGCAGTCCGGATACCAAGGACCGCAATGGCAGGTTGTGTCGAAACAAAAACAAACGCCGCATTAACGGCGACAACAATGAGGATACGACAGTAAACGCCGGATTCCGAGGCTCCAAGCCCGGTCAACGGAAGAAGCCATTCAAAAGAACCACTCCGGGCCGGTCCAATTTGGACCGAATACTCGACCGCTCCTGTCAAATACATGGAACCCCCGAAAAGTCAGCTAACCACACCAACAAAGATTGTTGGGTATTCAAGTAGGCAGGCAAATTAATCGCCGAAAACAATGACAAGGGGCTACACAGGGATGACGAGGAAGAGACCCGGCCGCCGAACAACAGAGGACAAAAGGGATTCCCCCCTCAAGTTCGGACGGTAAACATGATATACGCAACGCATATACCCAAGAGGGAGCGGAAGCGTGCACTAAGGGACGTATACGCGATGGAGCCAGTCGCCCCAAAATTCAACCCATGGTCCTCTTGCCCGATCACTTTCGATCGAAGAGACCATCCGACTAGTATCCGCCATGGCGGATTCGCCGCATTGGTTTTAGACCCAATCGTTGATGGATTTCACCTCACGAGAGTCCTAATGGACGGCGACAGTAGCCTGAACCTGCTTTATCAGGATACAGTGCGCAAGATGGGCATAGACCCTTCAAGGATTAAACCTACAAAGACAACCTTCAAAGGCGTCATACCAGGTGTCGACGCCAGTTGTACAGGCTCAGTTACACTGGAAGTGGTCTTCGGATCCCCGGATAACTTCCGAAGCGAGGAGTTAATCTTCGACATAGTCCCGTTCCGCAGTGGCTATCATGCTCTGCTCGGACGAACCGCGTTCGCAAAATTCAACGCGGTGCCGCATTATGCATACCTTAAGCTCAAGATGCCAGGCCCTCATGGAGTCATCACGGTCAATGGAAACACGGAACGCTCCCTCCGAACGGAGGAACATACAGCGGCTCTCGCGGCAGAAGTACAGAGCAGCCTTTTAAGGAAATTTTCGAGTCCGACCGTTAAACGACCGGACACGGCCAAACGCGCCCTGAGCAACATCAACCAAGACCACCTGGCACGTTCCGAGCACGCGTAGCAATGCGGCCTCAACCCCAGCCCTCGCACAATTGCAAGACAAACTCTCCGCGTACATAATTACGCCCTGGAGATACCATGGGCATAGGGGGAGGCACAACCACAACAGACCCAGAGTGCGGTTCGACCACACCAGGGGCTCCCAAGTGTGTCGCTCTTTTTATCTTTTATTTCTCTCTTTTTTATGAAGAACTCTGTCCGGCGGCGAACCTGCCGAACTAATGATACAACAGCCAGGGAGGGACAAAGGCCGCGACGAACACTCAGGTGGTCTCCGTTACGAGCATTAAATTTGTTAAATACACCATTCCGCGGCCTACCCCTGGAGGGAGACGCCTTTAATTCGTCCAATCCCTTGCTTTCCGCACTATTTGTATCATTCCGCACTCATAGCAGATCTTCTCGAATAAAATGCAGCACTTTTTGCCCATAATTGCATTACCTTATATATATATATATATATATGTTCATTTACGACATGTTGCATCCGTACATTTTGGTACGGCCAAATACACCAGGGGCTTATGTTCCCTGCATTATGGTGTGATAAAGTCCGAACACTTTCACAAGTGCGGCACCCCAAACTTATAGCATTATATGAATCGGCTCCGAATCATGTCTTGGGTCAATAGTTGGGTTTGCCCGGATCCCATGTTTGGCACCTTACGTTCCGTTCTATCGGCTAAGGTAGCACTGGGAGAACCACTGCGATTGCGCCCCGGTTGAGCCGGGTTAACGCCTCAGTGGAGAAAGCTAAAACTGACTGTCATGATAAGGCGAGAGACTGGTCGCTGTTCGAGAGGTCCTTTCGGGTCCTTAAAGACCTACGCCACTTCGAGCGAAGTTCCGGATAATGTCCGACGAAGGCGTGGATAGCGCCCCTAATTCGGTCTTCCGAATACTAGGGGCTTCGCCGAAATTTAAAATTATAGAATTCTATGGCTAAGTGAGAGTGTTCAAGCACTATAAGTCCGGTTGCCTTGTTCGTTGTGTTGAGCGCCTCCCTAGATGGACCCAAAAATGGGAACAAGAGTGCTCAAGTTTATCCCGAACACCCCAGCACTCGTGGCATGGGGGATGAAGCCGACGACTTGCCATCTCTCAGATTTAATAAACGGCTGCACAGAAGGTAATATTTTAAATTAACAAGCGTTGCTTAGCGCATATGAACAAAGTTTTCAGCGCACAAGATAACACACTGCGAATTTACTCAATAATTACATCCCGGGGGCACTCATCCGCAATCTTGCGGGCACCCTTCAGAACAGTCTTATAGTACATCTCGGGCGTACGATACTCCTTGCCCGCTGGTGGTGCGTCAGTGATTAGCTTCTCCGCATCCAGCTTGCCCCAATGCACCTTTGCGCGGGCAAGGGCCCGACGAGCACCTTCAATACAGGCGGAGCGCTTGATAACCTCCACCCAGGGGCACGCATCCACCAACCGTCGCATGAGGCCGAAGTAGCTCCCAGGAATGGCCTCTCCAGGCCACAGCCGGACTATGAGGCCCTTCATGGCCTGCTCGGCCGCCTTGTGGAGCTCGACCAGCTGCTTCAGCTGGTCGCTAGGGGGCACCGGATGGCTGGCCTCAGCATACTGAGACCAGAAGACCTTCTCCGTTGAGCTCCCCTCCTCGGCTCGGTAGAATGCGGCGGCATCAGACACGCTGCGAGGCAGATCTGCAAACGCCCCTGGAGAGCTCCGAATTCGGGTAAGTAACACGTAATTTACATTCACATGCTTGCTTTGCATGAAAAATGCCTTACCCGCCGCTATATTCCTCACCAACTCAATCTCCTGAAGGGACTTATGGGCATCGGCCTTGGCAGTTTTGGTACTTTTGAGAGCCGAGGCAAGCTCGGACTCTCGAGTCTTCGAGTCACGCTCCAAACTCTCATGCTTTTCCATGAGAGCCTGGAGCTCTTGCCGAACCACCGCCACCCGCGCCTCCTGCTTTTCTCGCTCTGCCCGTTCCGCGGCCGCATTGCGTTCGGCCGCAGACACGGCCTCCTTCAGGGTTGCCACCTCGTTCGTGGCCCCTGCAGTACCCATGTTATCCTTGTTATTTTTTGTTGCAACCTAAACCCTTTTCTGTAAGGTACAAGTTCAAAGTGGTGTTACTCACCTTCTTTGTCCTGGAGCTGCTTCTTGGCGCGGCCGAGCTCTTGCTCGGACCGCTCGAGCTCCTGCTTCAAAGCACCGACCTCCGCAGTTAGTGCGGCAGAGGTCAGCAGCGCAGCCTGCAACCCATATTGACATAATTTTTTAGATACCCTACGTATATCTTATTTTTTTCAGATCCTCAGTTCGGCTTTTCTTTCCGAACACCGAACCGAGCATCAAGGGCTACTGTCTATGCGGTATTATATTGCATATTTTTAAACTTCTTACCTCAAAGCCTGATAGAAGGCTACTGCAGGCTTCGGTCAGCCCGCTCTTGGCGAGCTGTACCTTCTGAATCACCGCACTCATAATAGTGCGGTGTTCTTCCTCGATGGAAGCGCTCTGGAGCGCCTCCAACAAATTGTCCGGCGCCTCCGGTTGGAAAGAAGCCGCCGGCGTCACGGTCTTGCCCTTCTTGCGAAGGGGCCGCCGGCCGGACTCCGGAACCCCTGCGGGTTCTGATATGGAGTCCGTCGCAAAGTCCGGGAGGCCGCCTCGTGGCGCCTCCGGAGCTTCCCCCTGATGGATCCCTTCTTGGGATCCCACCTTGGCGTCCTTGGTGTCGCGAGCGGTGGAGGCGGTCGGGATGGAGTCTACATCCGATGGAGCGAACGACCCGCTCGATGAAGCGGGGAGATCATCATTGGCCGGACTACAGGCAGCATGCGGCATCAGAATGACACTATGTGACACAGAAAAAGAAATTATAAATCATTCAGGAATCCGGATACTTACGATCTCGCCGGAGGCCTGGCCCTTGACGGCCATTCTTCCTCGCCAACGTTGATGTTGGCGGAGCTGTCCGGGGGAATAGTCCTTCCCCTCTTGGACCCTTCGGCCTCCCCTGTTGGGGAAGCCTTCCTCTTCCTCTCTCCCTCCTCTGGGAGAGAGTCCTCTTTCTCCTCCTTGTTTTCGGGGGAGGTGTCCGCCCCGGAGTCATCGGACACCTGAAAACGGGAACTCTTTCGAGTACCCGTGGCCTCCTTCTTGGCCTTCTTCTCCGGCACCACGTGCGGTGCCAGAACCAGCAGCCTCGCTAGATGGGCGTCTACTAGGTTTTCTGGCATAGGAGCCGGGCAGATAATCTGCTCCGCCTTCCTCATCCAGTCCTGTCAAAGGCAAAGGGGAAATTAAAACCCGCATAGAGTCAAACTATGAAAAGCAAGTGTCCCGTAAAGGGGTAGAATCACTTACCTCGTCAGCTTGGCGCTGCGAGCGAAAACCACGATCTTCAGTCGCGGATGCAGGGGCTTCGGCGCCCTTAAACAGCACCCTCCAGGCGCCTTCGTACGTCATGTCGAAGAGCCCGCTCAGCGCCTGGTGCTGTTCCGGATTGAACTCCCACAGATTGAATGCCCTCTCTTGGCATGGGAGAATCCGGCGGACGAGCATGACCTGGACCACGTTAACTAGCCTGAGCTTCTTCACCAGCTTCTGGATACAAGCTTGGAGTCCCGTCAGCTCGTCCGAACTACCCCACAGCAAGCCCTTCTCTTTCCAGGAGGTGAGCTGCATGGGGATACCAGATCTGAACTCGGGGGCCGCCGCCCACTTAGGGTCGCGCGGCTCGGTGATATAGAACCACCCCGATTGCCACCCCTTGACGGATTCCACGAAGGCCCCTTCGAACCAAAGGACATTGGGCATCTTGCCCAACATGGCGCCTCCGCACTCCGCTTGAGTGCCCTTCACTACCTTCGGCTTGACATTGAAGGTCTTGAGCCACAAGCCGAAGTGGGGCTGGATGCAGAGGAAGGCCTCGCACACGACGATAAACGCCGAGATGTTGAGGATGAAGTTCGGCGCCAGATCATGGAAATCCAGGCCGTAGTAGAACATGAGCCCCCGGACAAAGGGGTGAAGTGGAAAACCCAGTCCGCGGAGGAAGTGGGGAAGAAAAACGACCCTCTCATGGGGCCTGGGGGTGGGGATGAGCTGCCCCTCGTCGGGCAGCCGGTGCGCGATGTCGCCGGACAGGTAGCCGGCGCTGCGTAGTCTTTTGATGTGCTCCTCCGTAACGGAGGAGGTCATCCACTTGCCTCCCGCTCCGGACATAACTGGGGAAGGTTGAGACGAGATGTGCGGGCTTGGGCGTTGGAGCTCGAGTGCGCGGAGATGGATAAGCAAAGGAGGAAGAAGGCGTAGGTGAAAAGGTGAATCCTCATCCCTTATATGGGCGGGCGAAGTCTACGCGTCCCCCACCGGCCTGGTAAAACTCGCTTATCCCCCAAGCGTCACCATCAATGGCGCGGTTGGGTTACCCACGTCCGTGTTGATGAGAATCCCGGATTAAGGGGGAACACGATCTTTGCTTCGACAAGACGTGCTAAGGAAACCGCTTCGCTAAATGCGCTGAGGTGGTAGAGTAAAAAATGATTCAAGTAATGACTTGGTAGTGGCACGACGTCATGCCGTAAAAAACATCAGCAGATTGAACTTGTGTATATATTATTCTCTCTACGGTGAAATGTGGAATTTATTTTGCAGAGCCGGACACTATCCTGGTGTTCACAATCTTCTATTCGGAGGAGGAACCCGCCTTGCAATGCCAAGCAATATACACGCCGGACTTATCGTCATTGAAGCCTGGTTCAGGGGCTACTGAGGGAGTCCTGGATTAGGGGGTGTCCGGATAGCCGGACTACCATCATCAGCCGAACTATCATCGGCCGGACTATCATCATCGACCGGACTCCAAGACTATGAAGATACAAGATTGAAGACTTCGTCCCGTGTCCGGATGGGACTTTCCTTGGCGTGGAAGGCAAGCTTGGCGATACGGATATGTAGATCTCCTACCATTGTAACCGACTCTATGTAACCCTAGCCCTCTCCGGTGTCTATATAAACCGGATGGCTCTAGTCCGTAGGACACAACAACAACCATTACAATCATACCATAGGCTAGCCTCTAGGGTTTAGCCTCCTTGATCTCGTGGTAGATCCACTCTTGTAAACGCCCACAATATTAATATCAATCAAGGAGGACGTAGGGTTTTACCTCCATCAAGAGGGCCCGAACCTGGGTAAAACATCGTGTCCCTTGTCTCCTGTTACCATCCGCCTAGACGCACAGTTCGGGACCCCCTACCCGAGATCCGCCGGTTTTGACACCGACAGCACCCTCGAGCCAAGTGACATTGGCCATCTTGCCCACCATAGCACCTTCGCATTCTGCTTGTCGGCCTTTCACAACCTTCGGCTTGACGCTGAAGATCTTCAGCCATAGGCCACAGTGAGTTTGGATGTGGAAGAAGGCCTCACACACGACGATAAACGCCGAGATATTGAGGATGAAGTTCGGGGCCAGATCGTGGAAGTCCAGGCCGTAGTAGAACATGAACCCCCGGATGAACGGGTGAAGAGGAAAACCCAGTCCACGGAGGAAATGGGGAAGAAAAACAACCCTCTCATGGGGCCTGGGGGTGGGGATGAGTTGCACCACATCTGGAAGCCGGTGTGCGATGTCGTCAGACAAGTATCCGGCCTTCCTCAGCTTTTTGATTTACCCCTCCGTGACGGAGGAGGCCATCCATCTACCTCCCGCTCCGGACATGGTTGGAGAAGGTTGAGGTGGGAAGTGCGGGCTTGGGCGCTGGAGCTCGAGCGCGCAGGGACGGGTAAGCAGAAGAGGAAGAAGGCGTGAATGGAAAGGGCAGATTCTTATCCCCTTATATGGGCGGCCAAAACTACGAGCCCCCACCGGCCTAATAAAACTCGCTTATCTCCCAAGCGTTGCGGTTAGTGGCGCGGTTGGGTTACCCACGCCCGTATTGATGAGGATCCCGGAATAAGGGGACACGATCTCTGCTTTGACAAGACGTGCCAAGGAAACCGCCTCGCTAAACGCGCTGAGGTGGAACAGTAAGATGAATAAAAGCCTGGCCGTGGTGTGATGTCATGCTGTGGAATACGTCAGTAGATTAGATTGATGCAAATATTATTCTCTCGACGGTGGATTGTGGGACTTATTTTTGCAGAGCCGGACACTATCCTGGTGTTCAACATGTTCTATGGAATATTCGGAGAAGGAACCCGCCTTGCAATGCCGAAGACAACTTGCGCGTCGGACTCGTCGTCATTGAAGCCTGGTTCAGGGGCTACTGAGGGAGTCCTGGATTAGGGGGTGTCCGGATGGCCGGACTAAGACCTTTGGCCGGACTCCCAGACTATGAAGATACAAGATTGAAGACTCCGTCCCGTGTCCGGATGGGACTTTCCTTGGCGTGGAAGGCAAGCTTGGCGATACGATATGAAGATCTCCTCCCATTGTAACCAACTCTGTGTAACCCTAGCCCTCTCCGGTGTCTATATAAACCGGAGAGTTTTAGTCCATAGGACGAACAACAATCATACCATAGGCTAGCTTCTAGGGTTTAGCCACTCCGATCTCGTGGTAGATCTACTCTTGTACTACCCATATCATCAATATTAATCAAGCAGGAGTAGGGTTTTACCTCCATCGAGAGGGCCCGAACCTGGGTAAAAACATCGTGTCCCTTGTCTCCTGTTACCATCCGCCTAGACGCACAGTTCGGGACCCCCTACCTGAGATCCGCCGGTTTTGACACCGACAGTAACCAACACCTCATCCTCACCGAATCATTTGTTAAAGAATTTAAATTCTTTCCCCGTGAGTCTAGGGTGTCATTTAAACTGTATGAAAATTCATTTACCATTTCTCTAGAAAGGTTTGCTCACCTATGCAAAATCCCATTCTGGGGTTCGCTCGATGAGCCACCTAAGTGTGAGTTTGAATTATTTTTGACTAGTCTTTGCTTTGGTGAAACTAGGGGAGTGGCGCAAGGTAGAATAAAGAGCATACATTTTCCTGCAATTCAGTACCTCGTACTATTTAATGGAAAATGTATTGTAGGCAAACAAGATAGTAGCATACATTTTCCTGCAATTCAGTACTCCCAATTTGAGTCTCATTCACACCGCTCTCTATGGTGATAAAATTTATAATATTGGAGCAATTGTTGCACGTAGGTCATAGCACAACACTGGTAGTGGATATTTTTATGGTGGAATTTATGCCACACGCTTAGCCGGAGGGCTGGGTGTTTCACCTTTGCCCTATGATACCATTTTACCCACGCAGTACCTAGACTTTGATGCTATGAAACGTCATAAGATTCTTAGGGCCGATCCTCATAATTTCACTTATAATTTGACGTTTAACAAGGACTCCATGGTAGACACATATTTGCTTGCACCTGCTCTCTTTAATGTTCATAACAGGGGAAGATATTATGTTCTTGAGAGCGAGGCCCGAGCTCATAACGCAACGGTTGTGGCTGCACGGCGGGCTGAGGCATTCGCACCGAGAGCCTCCGTGAGCTACCACTCCAATCATTACACAGGCTACTGACCAATTACCAAGTTAGGCCAAAAGCCTAAGCTTGGGGGAGTACGTATTCCCATCGACATTACATTCATGTTCACACATTTCATTCCAGTTGTCGGTGTCCACTCTTTTTCATTGTATCATCCATATTTAATTTATTTTCTCACTTTCTTCTTGCGTGTTTGAAAAACTTCGAGAAAATTCAAATTTTGTTTCTTGCTTCTTTTTTATTTTTCTTCCTAGTTTAAATTGTTGTAGTACTAAAAAGAAAACCCAAAAAGATTTCCTTGTTCTTCTTTTACTTGTTGGGAGCTTTCCCGTGTAAATAGTTTTTCTCGTTTTTGCTTTTCTCTTTTCATTTGCTCGTTTACGAAAAAACAAAAACTCCGAAAATATTTCAGTGTATTTCTTTGATTTTCTTTTCTTTTTATTGAGTCATACCGAGAAGAAGACCATGATGAAAATGTTGAGTGGCTCTCATTTGCATTATTGATCTAATAAAGAGTCCATATTACCTTGTCTTCTCCTCTTGAATAAAATGTTTGCTGATTCCAGCTTAGTCCACGACACTCTTGCACTATTATTATTTTTAAATCGTTCGGTCATGCAAGTGAAAGGCAATAATGACGATATTAGATGAACTGGCTGTGGCAGAGACAAATGGGTATGAACTCGACTTGTTCTGTTTTTGTAAATATGTTTAACCTAGTATCATGATTCAGCCTATTATGATCAAACATGTTTGCATTGACAATTAGAGATTATAGTTCCTCATGCCATTCATAAGTAGCTAGGAGTGAATAATGACTTATCTTGGATATCAACATTGCATTAAAATGATTGTGATGAAGTATGATGATATGGTATCCTCCTCTGAATGTTCGAGTGGCTTGACTTGGCACGTGTTCATGCATGTAGTTGAATCAAAACCAACATAGCCTCTATGATATTTATGTTCATGGTGTTCATATCCTACTCATGCTAGTATCCAACGTAACTTATGCATAATGTGTGTTCATGACCATTGTTGCTCTCTAGCTAGTCGCTTCTCAACCTATTTGCTAGCCTTCGCCTGTACTAAGTGGGAACTCTGCTTGTACATCCAAAAACCTGAAACCCAAGTTGTTCCAGATGAGTCCACCATACCTACCTATATGCGGTATTACCCTGCCGTCCTAAGTAAATTTGCATGTATCAACTCTAAAAACTTCAAATAAATATCCTTTTTGTGTGCCTGGATCGTTCATGGAACGACAGGAGGTAGTCGTTATCTTTCATGCTAAGCGGGTTATTCTCAGGCCGAGTGTTTATTCACTCACCATCGCACGAGAAAAGGGCGGTAATAGGGATGTCCAGTCCCAAACTGCAAAAAGAAAAGAGCTTACAAATAATCAAACAAAAACTCCCAATGGAGTCATAACCTTTACATTTCCGCTTGGGAATCGCCACTAGTGTGTTTAGCATGGAAGATATTGATAACTGATGGTCATCAAGTAAATGAGAAGGGTGCATATCTCAAAAATTTCATTTACCTCTGTTTTAAAAACTTGAGCTCTGGCACCTCTACAAATCATTGCTTCCCTCTGCGAAGGGACTATCTATTTACTTTTATGTTGTGTCATCAGCTTCTCAAATAAGCGCCAGAACCTGAGAGCACTGCTGTCATGCTGATGCATTGTGTATAGCTAATGTTGGGTGCATCATGAGTGGATCTTTTATACCATGAATTACAATGTTTAGTCGCTGCTTGAACTTTGGGGGTGCTCTGCGTCTATGTTTTGTGGTCTCATAAAGGGCTAGCGAGATACCATTATTGTCATATTGTATCATGGTTGTTTTGACAACGTGTTGCTGTCTGGGATATATTATTATTGCTCTCTAGTTGATTATGTCATTGATATGAGTTAATATAATTTTTAAGAGTTATTATCGACATGGTTAGTTATAATCTTTGCTGAAAACCTGGGTGTTGTTTAAGCTTATTTATGAAACAAGAGCAAAAGAGTTCGTAAAAGTTTTTCTTTTTCACTTCCAGTTTATCAACTGAATTGCTTGAGGACAAGCAAAGGTTTAAGCTTGGGGGAGTTGATACGTCTCCAACGTATCTACTTTTCCTAACGCTTTTCCACTTGTTTTGGACTCTAATTTGCATGATTTGAATGGAACTAACCCCGGACTAACGCTGTTTTCTGCAAAACAATCATGGTGTTGTTTTTGTGCAGAAATAAAAGTTCTCGGCATGGAACGAAACTTTGCGAGGATTTTTTATATCAATGAAGAGAATTTCTGGAGCCAAGAGCCACCTGAGGGGGGGCACCTGGGTGGGCACAACCCACCAGGGCGCGCCTCCCCCCCAAGCGCGCCCCGGTGGGTGCTCCCCACCTAGTGGCCCCACTAACCCTGAAACCGACGCTATAAAATCACATTATTCCAGAAAAAATAAGGGAGAAAGAATTATCGCATTTCACGAGACGGAGCCATCGCCGTCTCCTATTCTTCATCGCGAGCCAGATCTGGAGTCCGTTTGGGGCTCCGGAGAGGGGGATCTTCGATCTTCGCCATCACCAACACATCTCCAGCGCCAATTCCATGATGCTCCCTGTCGGTGTCAAAACCGGCGGATCTCGGGTAGGGGGTCCCGAACTGTGCGTCTAGGCGGATGGTAACAGGAGACGAGGGACACAATGTTTTTACCCAGGTTCGGGCCCTCTTGATGGAGGTAAAACCCTACGTCCTGCTTGATTAATATTGATGATGTGGGTTACAAGAGTAGATCTACCACGAGATCAAGGAGGCTAAACCCTAGAAGCTAGCCTATGGTATGATTGTTGTTCGTCCTATGGACTAAAGCCATCCGGTTTATATAGACACCGGAGAGGGCTAGGGTTACACAGAGTCGGTTACAATGGTAGGAGATCTACATATCCGTATCGCCAAGCTTGCCTTCCACGCCAAGGAAAGTCCCATCCGGACACGGGACGAAGTCTTCAATCTTGTATCTTCATAGTCTTGGAGTCCGGCCGATGATGGTAGTTGGGCTATCCGGACACCCCCTAGTCCGGGACTCCCTCAGTAGCCCCTGAACCAGGCTTCAATGACGACGAGTCCGGCATGCATGTTGTCTTCGGCATTGCAAGGCGGGTTCCTCCTCCGAATAATTTATAGAAGATTGTGAACACCAGGATAGTGTCCGGCTCTGCAAAATAAATTCCACATACAACCGTAGAGAGAATAATATTACACAAGTTCAATCTGCTGATGTATTTTGTGGCGTAACGTCACACCACTACCAAGCCTTCAAATTGTTTTTATTGTTCCATATCAGCGCGTTTAGCGAGGCGGTTTCCTTGGCACGTCTTGTCGAAGCAGAGATCATGTTCCCCTTATTCCGGGATTCCCATCAATACGGACGTGGGTAACCCAACTGCGCCATTGATTGCAGCGCTTGGGAGATAAGCAAGTTTTATCAGGCCGGTGGGGACGCGTGTTTCTGTCCGCCCATATAAGGGGATAAAGATCCAACCTTTTTACCTGCGCCTTCTTCCTCCTTGGCTTATCCATCTCTGCAAACTCGAGCTCTAGCGCCCAAGCCCGCACATCTCACCTCAACCTTCTCCAAATATGTCCGGAGCGGGAGGCAAGTGGATGGCCTCCTCCGTCATGGAGGGGCATATCTAGAAGCTGCGCAGCGCCGGATACTTGTCCAACGACATCGCACATCGGCTCCCCAACGAGGGAGAGCTCATCCCCACCCCCAGGCCCCATGAGAGGGTAGTATTCCTTCCCCATTTCCTCCGCGGACTGGGCTTCCCGCTTCATCCCTTTGTCCGGGGGCTCATGTTCTACTACGGCCTAGATTTCCATGATCTGGCCCCGAATTTTATTCTCAACATCTCGGCGTTTATCGTCGTGTGCAAGGCCTTCCTCTGCATCCAGCCCCACTTCGGCTTGTGGCTCAAGACCTTTAGTGTCAAGCCGAAGGTTGTGAAGGGCAGCCAAGCGGAGTGCAGAGGCGCCATGGTGGGCAGGATGTCCCACGTTACGTGGCTGGAGGGCACCTTTGTGGAAACCATTAAGGGGTGGCAATCGGGGTGGTTCTACATCACCGAGCCGCGTGACCCTGATTGGGCAGCGGCCCCCGAATTCAGATCCGGTATCCCTACACGGCTCACCTCCTGGAAAGAGAGTGGCCGGATCTAGGGGGATTCGGAGGAGCTGACCGGACTCCAAGCCTGTATCCAGAAGCTGGTGGACAAGAAGCTCAAGCTTGTCAACATAGTCCAGGTCATGCTCATCCGCCAGATTCTCCCGTGCCAACGACGGGGCTTCAATATGTGGGAGTTCGATCCGGCGCAGCACCAGACTTTGAATGGGCTCTTCGACACTACGTACGAAGAGGTCTAGAAGGTGCTGTTCAAGGGCGCCGAGGCTCCCGCATCCGCTACCGAAGATCGCGGATTCAGCTCGCAGCGTCCAGCTGACGAGGTAAGTGATATTGTCCTTTACGGGACGCTTGTTATTCATAGTTTGACTCTATGCGGAATCTAAACTCCCTTTCCTTTGACAGGACTGGTTGAAGAAGGCCGCACAGGCTATCTGTCCGACCCCATTGCCAGAGGACCCAGCTGACGCCCGCCTAACGGGGCTGCTGGCTCCGGCACCCCACGTGGTGTCGGAGAAGAAGGCCAAGAAGAAGGCCACAGGGACTCGGAGGAGTTCCCGTTTTCAGGTGCTATCGGATGATGAATCCGAGGCCGAATCCTCCCACCAAGGCGAGGAGGAGAAGAAGAAAGCCTCTCCCCCAGCGGGGGGAGGGAAGAAAAGGAAGGCCTCCCCAACAAGGGAGACCGAAGGGTCCAAGAGGGGAAAAACTCTTCCCCTGGACTGTTCCGCCAACGCCAGTGACGACAACGAGGACTGGCCTCCAAGGGCCAAGCCTCTGGCGAGATCGTAAGTATCCGGACTCCCGAATAACTTCAAGGTTTTCGTTTTCCGCCACATTATGTCTTTCTAATGCTGCATACAACCCTGCAGTCCGCCTAAGGATGATCTCCCCACTTCGTCGAGTGGGTCCTTAGGGGCGTCGGATATGGATTCTCTTCCGACTGCCTCCATCCCCCGTGATGCGGATGATGCCGAGGTGGGATCCCTGGAAGGGACCCACCAGGAGGAGAGGGCCCCAGAGGTGTCGCAGGACAACCTCCCGGACTTTGCACCGGACTCAGCCCCGGAACCCATAGTGGCTCCGGAGTCCGGCGGGCGACTCCTTCATAAGAAGGGCAAGACCGCGACGCCGGCTGCCTCCGTCCAACCGGAGGTGCCGGATAATTTGCTGGAGGCGCTCAACAGCGCCTCCATCAAAGAGGAACACCGCACTGTTATGAGTGCGGTGATTCAGAAGGTTCAGCTCGCCAAGAGCGGGCTGACCGAAGCCTGCAGCAGCCTTCTAACAGGCTTTGAGGTAAGAATTTCAATATATGTAAAATGGTACCGCATAGACAGTAGCCCCTGATGCTCGGTTCGGTGTTCGGAAAGAAAAGCCGGACTGGGGATCTTTAGAAAGATAAACGCAGGAGTCATGAAAATATGTCAATATGGGATTGCAGGCCGTGCTGCTGACCTCTGCCGCACTGACTGCAGAGGTCAAAACTTTGAAGGAAAACCTCGAGCGGTCCGCGAACGAGCTCGGCCATGCCAAGAAGCAGCTCGAGGAAAAAGAAGGTGACTAATACCTTATGAAAATTGTACCTTACAGAAAAGGATTTGGTTGCAAGAAAAATGACAAGGATAACTGGGGTATTGCAGGGGCCACTAACGAGGTGGCGACCCTGAAGGAGGCGGTGGCCGCGGCCGAACGCAATGCGGCTGCGGAGCGCACCGAGCGAGAGAAACAGGAGGCGCGGGTGGTGGAGGTATAGCAAGAGCTCCAGGATCTCGTGAGGAAACATGAGAGCCTGGAGCGTGACTCGAAGACTCGAGAGTCTAAGCTTGCAACAGCTCTTGAGAGTGCCAAAGCCGCTAAGGCCAAAGCCTACAAGGCCCTTCAGGAGATCGAGGCGGTAAAGAAAATAGCAGCGGGTAAGGCATTTTTCATGCAAAGTAAGCATGTGAGTGTTAATTACCTGTCGCTTACCCGAATTCGGAGCTCTCCAGGAGCGTTCGCAGATCTTCCTCGCAGCGTGTCCAATGCTGCCCCATTCTACCGGGCCGAGGAAGGGAGCTCGACGGAGAAGGTCTTCTGGTCTCAGTATACTAAGGCCGAACATCCGGTGCCCCTTAGCGACCAGCTGAAGCAGCTGGTCGAGCTCCACAAGGCGGCCGAACAGGCCATGAAGGGCCTCATAGTTCGGCTGTGGCCTAAGGAGGCCATGCCTGGGAGCTACTTCGGCCTGGTGCGGCGGCTGGTGGATGCGTGCCCGTGGGTTGAAGTCATCAAGCACTCCGCCTGTATTGAAGGTGCCCGTCGGGCCCTTGCCCGCGCAAAGGTGCACTGGGGCAAGATGGATGCCCAGAAGCTTGTGACGGACCCACCACCAGAGGGCAAGGAGTATCGTACGCCCGAGATGTATTATAAGAGTGTGCTGAAGGGCGCTCGCACTATTGCGGGTGAGTGCTCCAAAGATGTAATATTTGAGTAGACTCGCATTTTGTTATCCTGTGCGCTGAAAACTTGGTTCATATGCGCTAAGAAATGCTTGGTTCATATTGCGGCTGTTTATCAAATCTGAGAGATGGCAAGTCATCGGCTTCAGCCCCCATGCCACGAGTGCTGGGGTGTTCGGGATAAACTCGAGCGCTCTTGTTCCCATTTTTGGGTCCATCTAGGGAGGCGCTCAACACAACGAATAAGGCAACCGGACTTATAATGCTTGAACACTCTCACTTAGCCATAGAATTCTATAATTTTAAATTTTGGCGAAGCCCCTAGTTTTCGGAAGGCCGAATTTGGGGCGCTATCCACGCCTTGGCCGGACAGAATCCGGCTCCTCGCTCGAAGCAGCATAAGTCTTTAGGGACTCGCAAAGAACCTCTTGAACAGCGACCAGCTCTCGCCTCATCATGAGGGTCAGTTTTAGCTTTCTCCACTGAGGCGTTAACCCAGCTCAACTGGGGCGCAATCGCAGTGGTTCTCCCAGTGCTACCTTAGCCGATAAAACGGAATGTAAGGTACCAAAACATGGGAGCCGGGCAAACCCAACTATTGACCCAAGAACATGATTCGGAGCCGATGCATATAATGCTATAAGTTCGGGATGCCGCACTTGTGAAAGTGTTCGGACTTATCACACCATAACGCGGGAAACATAAGCCCCTGGTGTATTTAGCCGTACCAAAACGTACGGATGCAACATGTCATAGATGAACATATGTGTAAGAAAGAAATGCAATTAGAAGCAAAAATGTGCTGCATTGCTTTATTCAATAAAAACTGCTGTAAGTGCAGGACGATACAAGTGGTGCGGTAAGCAAGGGATGGGACTGTTTAACATGTCCCCCTCCAGGGGTAGGCTACGGAATAATGCATACAACAGATTTAATGCTCATAATGGAGACCACCTGGATTTTCGTTGTAGCCTTTCTCCTTCCCTGGCTGTTGTATTGTGGGTTCGGCATGTCTGCTGCCGGACAGGGCCTCTGACGAACGGAGTCCTGTAGGTAAAAAATAAAAGGAAAAGAAAAAGAAACGACACACTTAAGAGCCCTTGGTGCGGTTGAGCCGCAGTTTGGGCTTATCGTGGTCGAGCCCCTTGCCCCATGCCCATGGTATCTTCAGAGCGTAATGGAGTACGCGAAGGGTCTGTCTTAATGTTTTACAGGGGCTGGGGTTGGGGCCGCACTGCTACGCGTGCTCGGAACGTGCCACGTGGTCGTGTTGTAGGTTACTCCGGGCACGCTTAGCTGTGTCCGGCCGCTTGGCAGCCGGACTCGAGAATTGCCTTAAAAGGCTGCTTTGTACTTCTGCCGCGAGAGCCGCTGTATGTTCCTCCGTTCGGAGGGAGCGTTCAGTGTTTCCGTTGACCGTGATGACTCCTCTAGGGCCTGGCATCTTGAGCTTGAGGTATGCGTAGTGTGGCACCGCGTCGAACTTTGCGAATGCGGTACGTCCGAGCAAGGCATGATAGCCGCTGCGGAACGGGACTATGTCGAAGATTAACTCCTCGCTTCGGAAGTTATCCGGGGATCCGAAGACCACTTCCAATGTAACTGAGCCTGTACAATTGGCTTCTACACCTGGTATGACGCCTTTAAAGGTCGTCTTGGTAGGTTTAATCCTTGAGGGGTCTATGCCCATTTTGCGCACCGTGTCCTGATAAAGCAGGTTTAGGCTGCTGCCGCCGTCCATCAGGACTCTGGTGAGATGAAATCCATCGACGATTGGGTCTAGAACCAATGCGGCGAACCCGCCATGGCGAATGCTGGTGGGGTGGTCCCTTCGGTCAAAGGTGATCGGGCAAGAGGACCATGGATTGAACTTCGGGGCAACTGGCTCCATCACGTATACATCCCTGAGTGCACGCTTCCGCTCCCTTTTGGGTATGTGCGTGGCATATATCATGTTCACCGTCCACACCTGTGGGGGGAAACCTTTCTGTCCTCTATTGTTCGGCGGTCGGGTCTCTTCCTCGTCGTCGCTATGTAGCCCCTTGTCGCTGTTTTCGGCAATTAACTTGCTTGCCTGCTTGAACACCCAATAGTCCCTATTGGTGTGGTTAGCTGGATTTTCAGGGGTGCCATGTATCTGGCACAAGCGGTCGAGAATTTGGTCCAAATTGGATGGACCCTGAGTTGTTCTTTTGAATGGCTTTTTCCGTTGACCGGGTTTAGAGCCTCTGAATCTGGCATTGACTGCCGTATCCTCACTGTTATCGCCGTTAATGCGGCATTTGTTTTTGTTGCGACGCGACCTGCCACTACAGTCCTTGATATCCGGACTGCCAGAATTTTTGTTGAGGTTGTTGCTGCGTGCTAGCCAGCTGTCCTCACCCGCACAGAAGCGGGTCATGAGTGATGTAAGGGCTGCCATGGATTTCGGCTTTTCCCGTCCCAGGTGCCGGGCAAGCCACTCGTCGCGGATGTTATGCTTGAAGGCCGCGAGGGCCTCGGCATCCGGACAGTCGACGATTTGGTTTTTCTTGGTTAAGAACCGTGTCCAGAATTGTCTGGCCGATTCGTCTGGCTGCTGAATTATGTGGCTTATGTCATCTGCATCTGGTGGTCGCACGTACGTGCCTTGGAAGTTATCGAGGAATGTGGCTTCCAGGTCCTCCCAACTCCCGATTGACTCTGCTGGCAAGCTGTTAAGCCAGTGCCGGGCTGGTCCTTTAAGTTTGAGTGGGAGATATTTGATGGCGTGGAGATCGTCTCCGCGGGCCATGTGGATGTGGAGGAGATAGTCCTCGATCTAGACCGCGGGGTCTGTTGTGCCATCATAAGATTCAATATTGATGGGTTTAAACCCTTCTGGGATTTGATGATCCATTACCTCATCTGTGAAGCACAGTGGGTGTGCGGCGCCTCTGTACTGGGCGATATCGCGACGGAGCTCAAAAGAGCTTTGTCTGTTGTGTTCGGCCCGGCCAGACTTACTGTGTCCGGGGTGACGGTGATTGTCACGTATCGTGGGGCACCCACGTGATCCATAGATCGATCTTGATTGTCTTGCCTTATCCTCCAATATGTCGCGCAGGTCCGGAGTGTTCCCCTGTGGCCTTGTGCTTTTCGAGCGATGCCGGGGTACGGGTCTAGTGAAGGGCCTTGAGGCCTCTCTGTCGCAACTACGGGGTGGTCGATCAGCCGTATTGTCTCCTGGTGAAGCGGGATCATATGCCTCCACCTCTAATCGGGGGAGCAGCTTACGTTTGGGGTAGCTTTTGGAGGGGCGTTCGAGTTCATGCTCTTCGGCCACGAGGACTTCGGTCCATCTGTCGGCTAGCAGATCTTGATCAGCTCTAAGCTGCTGCTGCTTTTTCTTGAGGCTGTTTGCCGTGGCCATAAGCCTGCGTTTGAAACGCTCCTGTTTGACGGGATCCTCAGGCATGACGAATTCGTCGTCGTCGAGGCTTGCCTCGTCTCCGGAGGGAGGCATATAGTCCTCTACCTCTTCTTCGGCCGCTCTCTCATGAGGGCTGGCGTCCCCCTCCTCCTGTGCTGGATCTTGCTGGAGTGGGTTGTCTTCGGCGCTATCCGGTGTATTATTGTCTCCGGTGCCGGAATCCTCATTCTTGCTATGGCGGGATTTAGAGCGGCGCCGCTGACGCCGGCGCTTGGGCTGTTTCTTGGAGGGGTCATCCTCCGCTATTTCTTCGCCGTTCCCATCCTTTAGGATATCCACCATGTATATGTCGTATGAAGACGTGGCTTTCCAGTGCCCGATGGGCGCTGGTTCTTGGTCGTCTCCGGCATCGTCGTCGATACCGTCGATGTCCTCAGAGTCGTAATCTAGCATGTCGGTTAAATCGTCGACAGTGGCTACCAAGTGGGTGGTGGGTGGGCTCTGAATTTCTTCATCATCCGCATCCCAACCGTCCTGGCCGCAGTCCGGCCAGGCCTCTCCTGATAATGAGAGGTACTTTAGCGAACTCAAGATGTCGCCAAAAGGTGAGCGTTGGAAGATGTCCACCGCGGTGAACTCCATGATCGGCGCCCAATCGGATTCGACTGGAGGGGGCGCGGGAGGTCCGTAGTCCGGCACCTCAGAGTCACAAGCTTCATGGGGGACAAGATAGGTGTTCGGCTCTATCGCCGTAGAGGTTGCAGCCCCTGAGGCGGTGTCTAGCCATCCATCCTTGGTCTGCGCAGCCGGCTCCGAGTCGAAGATCGGAGCGGGTTCGAGTGAGGCCTCTAGGGTACTGTCCGGCTGCAGAGCTAAATCATGCCCATCGTGACAGTACGGCACGCTCGGCTGTGGCTCGAATCCGTCGAGGATCAAGTCCCCGCGGATGTCAGCCGTGAAGTTCAAACTTCCAAATCTGACCTGACGGCCAGGGGCGTAGCCTTCGATCTGCTCCAGCTGGCCAAGCGAATTGGCCCGCAATGTGAAGCCGCCGAATACGAAGATCTGTCCGGGGAGGAAGGTCTCTCCCTGGACTGCATCGTCGTTGATGATCGAAGAAGCCATCAAGCCTATCAGTGACGACATAGAGGAACTCTCAATGAAAGCACCAATGTCGGTGTCAAACCGGCGGATCTCGGGTAGGGGGTCCCGAACTGTGCGTCTAGGCGGATGGTAACAGGAGACGAGGGACACGATGTTTTTACCCAGGTTCGGGCCCTCTTGATGGAGGTAAAACCCTACGTCCTGCTTGATTAATATTGATGATGTGGGTTACAAGAGTAGATCAACCACGAGATCAAGGAGGCTAAACCCTAGAAGCTAGCCTATGGTATGATTGTTGTTCGTCCTATGGACTAAAGCCATCCGGTTTATATAGACACCGGAGAGGGCTAGGGTTACACAGAGTCGGTTACAATGGTAGGAGATCTACATATCCGTATCGCCAAGCTTGCCTTCCACGCCAAGGAAAGTCCCATCCGGACACGGGACGAAGTCTTCAATCGTGTACCTTCATAGTCTTGGAGTCCGACCAATGATGGTAGTTCGGCTATCCGGACACCCCCTAGTCCGGGACTCCCTCACTCCCCACCGGGAGTGAGTAATTCCTTCGTAGGCTCGCTGGTCGGTGAGGAGTTGGATGAGATTCATCATGTAATCGAGTTAGTTTTTTTAGGGCCTGATCCCTAGTATCCACTATGTTCTGAGATTGATGTTGCTATGACTTTGCCATGCTTAGTGCTTGTCACTTTGGGCCCGGGTCCCATGAACTCAGATCTGAACCGTTTATGTTATCACCTTTATATCCATGTCTAGATCCGATCTTGCAAGTTATAGTCACCTACTACGTGTTATGATCCGGCAACCCCGCAGTGACAACAGTCGGGACCACTCCCGATGATGACCGTAGTTTGAGGAGTTCATGTATTCACCATGTGTTAATGCTTTGTTCCGGTTCTCTATTAAAAGGAGGCCTTAATATCCCTTAGTTTCCAATAGGACCCCGCTGCCACGGGAGGGTAGGACAAAAGATGTCATGCAAGTTCTTTCCATAAGCATGTATGACTATTTACGGAATACATGCCTACATTATATTTATGAACTGGAGCTAGTGTCGTATCGCCCTAGGTTATAACTGTCTCATGATGAATATCATCCAACGAGTCACCGATCCAATGCCTATGAATTTATCTTATATTGTTCTTGCTAAGTTACTACTGTTGCTACTGCTATCGTTACTGCTATAAAATCACTGCTATCACTATTACCGTTACCGTTGCTACTGCTGCTATCATCAAAACTATCATATTAATGTGCTACTAATCACTTTGCTATATATAATTAATCTCTAGGTGTGGTTGAATTAACAACTCAGCTGCTAATACCTTCAAATATTGTTTGGCGTGTCGAATCTATAAAATTGGGTTGAATACTTTACCCTCGAAAACTGTTGCGATCCCCTATACTTGTGGGTTATCATGGTGCCGCGTGGTACTTTCATCGGATGGCCGCTCTGAAGATTTGCCACTTGAGCGTCTCTGCCTTGAAGATGATGAAGGGGAAGAATACTTGTAGTTGGCCAACAAGTGTCGGATGTCATCCATGTGTGTGTCCAACTTGACATTGATGTAGTCCCTTCTCCTTGCTTTGGAGTGTCGTATGTCGATGGCGAGTCACTCGATGCGGTCGAAGACCGAAGATGATGTGCATTGCCTATCCTTCACAAGCAAGTGGTGGTTGATACGTCTCCGTCGTATCTATAATTTTTGATTGTTCCATGCCAATATTATTCAACTTTCATATACTTTTGGCAACTTTTTATACTATTTTTGGGACTAACATATTGATCAAGTGCCCATTGCCAGTTCCTGTTTGTTGCATGTTTTATGTTTCGCAGAAACCCAATATCAAAGGAGTCCAAACGGGATAAAAACGTACGGAGAATTATTTTGGAATATTTGTGATTTTTGGGAGAAAAAATCAACGCGAGACGGTGCCCGAGGGGGCCACGAGACAGGGGGGCGCCCCCAGGGAGGCAGGCGCGTCCTGGACCCTCCTGGCCCCCCATAAGGTGGTTGACGCTCTTCTTTTGCCACAAGAAAGCTAATTTTATGAGAAAGATTTGGGCGAAAGATTCGCCCCAACGGAGTTACGGATCTCCGGATATAAAAGAAACGGTGAAGGGGCAGAATCAGGGAATGCAGAAACAGAGAGATGGAGAGATAGATCCAATCTCGGAGGGGCTCTCGCCCCTCCCACACCATGGGAGCCAAGGACCAGAGGGGAAATCCTTCTCCCATCTAGGGAGGAGGTCAAGGAAGAAGAAGAAGAAGAAGGGGGGCTCTCTCCCCCTTGCTTCCGGTGGCGCCGGAGCGCTGCCGGGGGCCATCATCATCACCGCGATCTTCACCAACACCTCCATCATCTTCACCAACATCTCCATCACCTTTGCTCATCTATATTCAGCAGTCCACTCTCCCAGAATCCGCTGTACCCTCTACTTGAACATGGTGATTTATGCTTCATATTATTATCTAATGTTGTGTTGCCATCCTATGATGTCTGAGTAGATTTTCATTGTCCTACCGGTGATTGATGAATTGCTATGATTGGTTTGAATTGCATGTTTCATTATTGGTGCTGTCCTATTGTGCCCTCCGTGTCGCGCAAGCGTGAGGGATTCCCACTGTAGGGATTTGCTTATGATGGGTGGCGTGAGTGACAGAAGCACAAACCCGAGTAAGTAGGTTGTTTGCGTATGGAATAAAGGGGACTTGATACTTTAATGCTATGGTTGGGTTTTACATTAATGATCTTTAGTAGTTGCGGATGCTTGCTAGAATTCCAATCATAAGTGCATATGATCCAAGAAGAGAAAGTATGTTAGCTTATGCCTCTCCCTCAAATAGAATTGCAATAGTGATTACCGGTCTAGTAACATAGTCAATTGCTTAGGGACAATTTCACAACCCCTACCACCACTTTTCCACACTCGCTATATTTACTTTATTGCATCTTTATCTAAACAACCTCTACTTTTTATTTACACGTTCTTTATATTCTTGCAAACCTATCCTATCACACCTACAAAGTACTACTAGTTTCATACTTGTTATAGGTAAAGCGAACACTAAGCGTGCCTAGAGTCGTATCAGTGGCAGATAGGACTTGAGAGAATATTTGTTCTACCTTTTGCTCCTCGTTGGGTTCGACACTCTTACTTATCGAAAGAGGCTACATTGATCCCGTATACTTGCGGGTTATCAAGACCTTTTTCTGGCGCCGTTGCCGGGGAGTCATAGCGTGGGGTGAATATTTCTCGTGTGTGCTTGTTTGCTTTATCACTAAGTAATTTTTATTTGCTGTTCTTAGTTGTTTTCTATCTTTAGTTATGGGTAGGAAACGCAAAATACCAAAAAAATTAGTTGTACCTACTACACCAATGGTTGAAGAACCACTCAAAATCTATCACACTCCTGAAGCTTTTTACTTGGATTGTCTTCGATCCCTTTGTGCTCGTGCTGAAACCCCCACTAGCTTAGTTGAGGGCAAATCTTTAGATGAGCATGCTTGTTATGTGTGACACCGTATATCTGAAAAAGGGAAACTTTTACTGGATCAAATTCATCGTTTGCAATGCTATGCTTGGACTTTATGTGAAATATATGATGTTACTTGTTGTTTTGAAAACCCTAAGAAACACCTTCCCTATCAATGTGAGTTTAGTGATAATGGAATCGTATCTTCGTATGCTAAGGGTGTTTAGAATTACTATGATGTTCAACAAATTGAAGAATTTTTTGCTTTTAAGGGTTCATATGAAATTGCTTCTTTGATAGAAAAGTATGATGCCACTCTTTACAAATCTGAAAATTTTGCCATACTTGAATATTGTTATGATAATTATGCTTCTAATGCCTATGTTAAACCATATATTGAGGAAGTCTCGGCTGTCCAAGAAGAGATTAATATTTTGCAGGAAGCTATGGAAGAAGAAATTGATGAAACAGCGAGCTCATTGGATGAAAAAGATGATGAGGAGAGCGAAGAACAAAAGGAGGAAGAGCGGATTAGCTACCCGCGCCCACCTTCTAATGAGAGTAACTCTTCAACTCATACATTGTTTAATTCCCCTTCGTGCTTACCGGAGGATGATCACTGATACGTCTCCAACGTATCTATAATTTTTGATTGTTCCATGCTATTATATTACCCCTTTTGGATGTCTATGGGCTTTATTTTACACATTTATATCATTTTTGGGACTAACCTACTAACCGGAGGCCCAACCCGTATTGCTGTTTTTTTGCCTATTTCAGTATTTCGAAGAAAAGGAATATCAAACGGAGTCCAAACGGAATGAAACCTTCGGGAGCGTGATTTTTGGAACGAACATGATCCGGAGAGCTTGGAGTGCAAGTCAAGAAGCTTCTGAGGAAGCCACGAGATAGGAGGCCGCCCCCCTTATAGGGCGCGCCCCCTGTCTCGTGGGCCCCTTAGGCGGCCACCAACGTACTTCTTCCTCCTATATATACCTACATACCCCGAAAACAGCCAGGAGCACCACGAAACACAATTTCCACCGCCTTAACCTTCTGTATCCGCGAGATCTCATCTTGGAGCCTTCACCGGCACTCTGCCGGAGGGGAATCAACCATGGAGGGCCTCTCCATCAACATCCTTGCCCCTCCGATGAGTTGTGAGTAGTTTACTACAGACCTACGGGTCCATAGTTATTAGCTAGATGGCTTCTTCCCTCTTTCTGGATCTCAATACAATGTTTTCCCCCTCTTTTGTGGAGATCTATTCGATGTAAACTCTTTTTGCGGTGTGTTTGTCGAGATCCGATGAATTGTGGGTTTATGATCAAGTTTATCTATGAATAATATTTGAATCTTCTCTGAATTCTTTTATGTATGATTGAGTTATCTTTGCAAGTCTCTTCAAATTATCAGTTTGGTTTGGCCTACTAGATTGGTCTTTCTTGCCATGGGAGAAGTGCTTAGCTTTTGGGTTCTATCTTGCGGTGTCCTTACCCAGTGACAGAAAGGGTTACAAGGCACGTATTGTATTGTTGCCATCGAGGATAACAAGATGGGGTTTATATCATATTGCATGAGTTTATCCCTCTACATCATGTCTTCTTGCTTAATGCATTACTCTGTTCTTATGAACTTAATACTCTCGATGCAGGCAAGAGTCGATCGATGTGTGGAGTAATAGTAGTAGATGCAGGCAGGAGTCGGTCTACTTGTTATGGACGTGATGCCTATATACATGATCATTCCTAGATAATCTCATAACTATGCGCTTTTCTATCAATTGCTCGACAATAATTTGTTCACCCACCGTAATACTTATGCTATCTTGAGAGAAGCCTCTAGTGAAACCTATGCCCCCGGGTCTATCTCTTATCGTATTTGCTTTCAATCTACTTTTATTTGCATCTTTACTTTTTGCATCTATATTATAAAATACCAAAAATATATTTTCTTATCTTACTATATGATCTCACTTTCGCAAGTGGCCGTGAAGGGATTAACAACCCCTTTATTGTGTTGGTTGCAAGTTCTAAGTTTGTTTGTGTAGGTGCGTAGGACTTTTGAGGAGCCTCCTACTGGATTGATACCTTGGTTCTCAAAACTGAGGGAAATACTTACGCTACACTTGCTGCATCACCCTCTCCTCTTCGAGGAAAACCAACGGAAGCTCAAGACGTAGCAAGAAGGATTTCTGGCGCCGTTGCCGGGGAGGTCTTCGCTCAAGTCAAGACATACCAAGTACCCATCACAAACCCATCTCCCTCGCATTTACATTGCCATTTGCCTCTCGTTTTCCTCTCCCCCACTTCACCCTTGCCGTTTTATTCGCCCTCTCTTTCCCAATGTCCTCCTCTCTTTTCGCTTGCCCTTTTTCTGTTTGCTTGTGTGTTGGATTACTTGTTGCCATGGCGCAAGATAATACCAAATTGTGTGATTTCTCGAATACCAATAATAATGATTTCCTTAGTACTCCGATTTCTCCTCTTAATGATGTTAAGTCTTGTGAAATAAATACTGCTTTGCCGTATCATGTTATGAAAGATCAATTCGCCAGCCATCCTAGTGAAGATGCCGCTACTCATCTAAACAATTTTGTTGATTTGTGTGATATGCAAAAGAAGAAAGATACGGATAAAAATATTGTCAAATTGAAGTTATTTCCGTTTTCACTTAGAGATCGTGCTAAAGTTTGGTTTTCGTCTTTGCCTAAAAATAGTATTGATTCTTGGAACAAGTGCAAAGATGCTTTTATCTCTAAGTATTTTCCTCACGCTAAGATCATTACTCTTAGGAACGATATTATGAATTTTAAACAACTTGATCATGAGCATGTTGCCCAATCTTGGGAAAGAATGAAATTGATGCTTCGCAATTGCCCTACTCATGGTTTGAATTTATGGATGATCATACAAATTTTTTATGCCGGTTTGAACTTGGCTTCTAGAAATCTCTTAGATTCGGCCGCAGGAGGCACGTTTATGGAAATCACATTAGGAGATGCTACAAAACTTCTTGATAATATTATGGCTAATTATTCTCAATGGCACACCGAAAGATCTTCTAGTAAAAAAGTGCATGCTATAGAAGAAATCAATGTTTTGAGTGGAAAGATGGATGAACTTATGAAATTGTTTGCTACTAAAAATACTCCTCTTGATCCCAATGATATGCCTTTTTCTTCCTTGATTGAGAATAATAATGAATCTATGGATGTGAATTTTGTTGGTAGGAATAGTTTTGAAAACAATGCTTATAGAGGAATCTTTAATGCTAGACCGTTCCCTAGTAATCCCTCTAATTATTATGGAAATTCCTACAATAACTCTTATGGTAATTTTAATAAGATGCCCTCTGATTTTGAGAATAGTGTGAAAGAATTTATGATTTCTCAAAAGAATTTTAATGCTTTGCTTGAAGAAAAATTGCTCAAAGTTGATGATTTGGCTAGGAACGTTGATACTTTTGCTTGATGTTGATTCTCTTAAAATTAGATCTTCTCCTCCTAAGCATGATATCAATGAGTCTCTCAAAGTAATGAGAATCTCCATTGACGAGTGCAAGGAAAGAACTGCTAGATTGCGTGCTAAAAAAGAAAGCTTTATAAAAGCGTGTTCTTCTAGTTTCCGTGAAAATAATGATGAGGATCTTAAAGTTATTGATGCGTCTCCGATTAGATCTATGTTTTGCAATATGAATTTTGATGATTATGGGACTGATGATGAATCAACTTTGCCTAGAAGGCGTCCTAAGAATTCAGAATCTTTAGATCTTAATGCTAAATTTGGTAAAAGTGTGATTGGAGAATCCTCAACTTCCAATAATGTTGAACCTACTATCTCAGATTTCAAGGAATTTGATTATGATAATTGCTCTTTAAAAGGTTGTATTTCCTTGTTGCAATCCGTTGTTAATTCTCCTCATGCTTATAGTCAAAATAAAGCTTTTACCAAACATATTGTTGATGCCTTGATGCAATCTTATGATGTAAAACTTAATTTGGAAGTTTCTATACCTAGAAAACTTAACGATGAGTGGGAACCTACTATAAAGATTAGAATTAAAGATTATGAGTGTTTTGCTTTGTGTGATTTGGGTGCTAGTGTTTCCACGATTCCGAAAACTTTATGTGATATTCTAGGTTTCCATGATCTTGATGATTGCTCTTTAAATTTGCACCTTGCGGATTCCACCATTAAAAAGCCTATGGGAAGGATCAATGATGTTCTTATTGTTGCAAATAGAAATTTGGTGCCCGTAGATTTTATCGTTGTTGATATAGATTGCAATCTTTCTTGCCCTATTATTCTTTGTAGACCTTTCCTTAGAACGATTGGTGCGATTATTGATATGAAGGAAGGGAGTATTAGATTCCAATTTCCATTAAAGAAAGGCATGGAGAACTTTCCAAGAAAGAAAGTCAAATTACCTTATGAATCTATCATACATGCTACTTATGAATTTAGTGCCAAAGATGGCACTTGTTAGATCTATCTTCGCTTTTATGCCTAGCTAGGGGCGTTAAACGATAGCGCTAGTTGGGAGGCAACCCAATTTTTCTTTATGTTTTTTGTTTTTGCTCCTGTTTAGTAATAAATCTTGCATCTACCTTCTGGTTAGATGTGTTTTCATCTTTTAATTAGTGTTTGTGCCAAGTAGAACCTATAGGATAACCTACGATGATAATTGATTTGATTCTGCTGAAAAACAGAAACTTTGCGCGCACGAATATAATTTTGTTAAATCACAGGAACGTGTTTTTGCGTTTATTCTTTTTTGCTTCTGTTCAATAAACAAATTGTCCAGGACTTTCTATTTTGGTAGGATTTTTAAAGTTCCAGAAGTTTGCGTTAGTTACAGATTGCTACAGACTGTTATGTTTTTGACAGATTCTGTTCTTCGTGTGTTGTTGCTTATTTCAATGCATCTATGGCTAGTAAATTAGTTTATAAACCATAAGGAAGTTGGAATACAGTAGGTTTAACACCAAATTAAACAAAGAATTAGTTCATTACAGTACCTTATGTGGTGGTTTTGTTTTCTTTCATTAACGGAGCTTATAAGATTTCCTGTTGAGTTTTGTGTTGTGAAGTTTTCAAGTTTTGGGTAAAGCTTTTATGGACTATGGAATAAGGAGTGGCAAGAGCCTAAGCTTGGGGATGCTTATGGCACCCCAAGATATTCAAGAATAGCCAAAATCCTAAGATTGGGGATGCCCCGGGAAGGCATCCCCTCTTTCGTCTTCGTTCATTGGTAACTTTACTTGGAGCTATATTTTTATTCGCCACATGATATGTGTTTTGCTTGGAGCGTCGTGTATTATATTAGTCTTTGCTTTTTAGTTTACCACAATCATCCTTGCTGTACACACCTTTTGGGAAAAGCCTATTTGATTAGAATTTGCTAGAATACTCTATGTGCTTCACTTATATCTTTTGAGCTTGATAGTTTTTGCTCTAGTGCTTCACTTATATCTTTTAGAGCACGGTGGTGTCTTAATTTTGAAGAAATTGCTAGTCTCTCATGCTTCACTTATATTATTTTGAGAGTCTTTTAGAACAGCATGGTATTTGCTATGGTTTTAAAATTGGTCCCAGAATGATGAGCATCCAAGTAGGGTATAATAAAAACTATCATAGAAAGTGAATTGGATGTTATGATCAACTTGATGCTTAATAATTGTTTTGAGATATGGAGGTAGTGATATTAAAGTCATTCTAGTTGGGTGATTATGAATTTAAAGAATGCTTGTGTTGAAGCTTGTGATTCCCGTAGCATGCACGTATGGTGAACCGCTTTGTGATGAAGTTGGAGCACAATATTATTTATTGACTGTCTTCCTTATGAGTGGCGGTCGGGGACGAGCGATGGTCTTGTCCTACCAATCTATCCCCCTAGGAGCATGCGCGTAGTGCTTTGGTTTTTGATGAATTCTAAATTTTTGCAACAAGTATATGAGTTCTTTTGATTAATGTTGAGACCATGGATTATACGCACCCTTTCACCCTTCCACCATTGCTAGCCTCTCTTGTATCACGCAACTTTCGCCGGTACCACATACCCACCATTTACCTTCCTCAAAACAGCCAACATACCTTCCTATTATGGCATTTCCATAGCCATTCTGAGATATATTGCCATGCAACTTTCCACTGTTCCTTTTATATGACACGCATTACTTTTGTCATATTGCTTTTTGCATGAACATGTAGTTGACATTGTATTTGTGGCAAGGCCACCTTCACAATTTTCATACATGTCGCTCTTGATTCATTGCATATCCCGGTACACCGCCGGAGGCATTCATATAGAGTCATATCTTGTTCTAGCTTTGAGTTGTAAATCCATAAAAGTGTGATGATCTTCATTATTAGAGCATTGTCCTAGTGAGGAAAGGATGATGAAGACTATGATTCCCCCACAAGTCAGGATGAGACTTCGGACTTTACAAAAAGAAAAATAAAGAAAAAAAATAAAGAGAAAGGCCAAAGAAAAGAAAAAAAAGAAGAAAAAAAAAGAAAGAAGAAAAAAATTAAAATGAGATCAAAAGAGAGAAGGGACAATGCTACTATCTCGTTTTCCACACTTCTGCTTCAAAATAGCACCATGATCTTCATGTTAGAGAGTCTCATATGTTGTCACTTTCATATACTAGTGGGAATTTTTCATTATAGAACTTGGCTTGTATATTCCAATGATGGGCTTCCTCAAAAGTGCTAGGTCTTCGTGAGCAAGCAAGTTGGATGCACCCCACTTAGTTTCTTTTGTTGAGCTTTCATATATTTATAGCTCTAGTGCATCCGTTGCATGGCAATCCCTACTCACTCACATTGATATCTATTAATGGGCATCTCCATAGCCCGTTGATACGCCTAGTTGATGTGAGACTATCTTCTCCTTTTTTGTCTTCTCCACAACCACCATTCTATTTCATATATAGTGCTATGTCCATGGCTCACGCTCATGTATTGCGTGAAAGTTGAAAAAGTTTGAGATTATTAGAGCATGAAACAATTGCTTGGCTTGTCATCGGGGTTGTGCATGATTAAATACTTTGTGTGATGAAGATAGAGCAATAGCCAGACTATATGATTTTGTAGGGATAACTTTCTTTAGCCATGTTATTTTGAGAAGACATGATTACTTTGACTAGTATGCTTAAAGTATTACTATTTCTTATGTCAATATGAACTTTTATTTTGTATCATTTGGATCTGAACATTCATGCCACAATAAAGAAAATTACATTGAGAATTATGCTAGGTAGCATTCCACATCAAAAATTTCTTTTTTATCATTTACCTACTCGAGGACAAGCAGGAATTAAGCTTGGGGGTGCTTGATACGTCTCCAACGTATCTATAATTTTTGATTGTTCCATGCTATTATATTACCCCTTTTGGATGTCTATGGGCTTTATTTTACACATTTATATCATTTTTGGGACTAACCTACTAACCGGAGGCCCAGCCCGTATTGCTGTTTTTTTGCCTATTTCAGTATTTCGAAGAAAATGAATATCAAACGGAGTCCAAACGGAATGAAACCTTCGGGAGCGTGATTTTCGGAACGAACATGATTCGGAGAGCTTGGAGTGCAAGTCAAGAAGCTTCCGAGGAAGCCACGATATAGGAGCCCCCCCCGTAGGGCACGCCCCCTGTCTCGTGGGCCCCTCGGGCAGCCACCGACGTACTTCTTCCTCCTATATATACCTACGTACCCCGTAAACAGCCAGGAGCACCACAAAACACAATTTCCACCGCCGTAACCTTCTGTATCCGCGAGATCTCATCTTGGAGCCTTCGCCGACACTCTGCGGGGGGGGGGGGGATCAACCACGGAGGGCCTCTACATCAACATCCTTGCCCCTCCGATGAGTTGTGAGTAGTTTACTACAGACCTACAGGTCCATAGTTATTAGCTATATGGCTTCTTCTCTCTTTTTGGATCTCAATACAATGTTCTCCCCCTCTCTTGTGGAGATCTATTTGATGTAAACTCTTTTTGCGGTGTGTTTGTCGAGATCCGATGAATTGTGGGTTTATGATCAAGTTTATCTATGAATAATATTTGAATCTTCTCTGAATTCTTTTATGTATGATTGAGTTATCTTTGCAAGTCTCTTCGAATTATCAGTTTGGTTTGGCCTACTAGATTGGTCTTTCTTGCCATGGGAGAAGTGCTTAGCTTTGGGTTCAATCTTGCGGTGTCCTTACCCAGTGACAGAAAGGGTTGCAAGGCACGTATTGTATTGGTGCCATCGAGGATAACAAGATGGGGTTTATATCATATTGCATGAGTTTATCCCTCTACATCATGTCTTCTTGCTTAATGCGTTACTCTGTTCTTATGAACTTAATACTCTAGATGCAGGCAGGAGTCGATCGATGTGTGGAGTAATAGTAGTAGATGCAAGTAGGAGTCGGTCTACTTGTTATGGACGTGATGCCTATATACATGATCATTCCTAGATAATCTCATAACTATGCGCTTTTCTATCAATTGCTCGACTGTAATTTGTTCACCCACCGTAATACTTATGCTATCTTGAGAGAAGCCTCTAGTGAAACCTATGGCTCCCGGGTCTATCTCTTATCATATTTGCTTTCAATCTACTTTTATTTGCATCTTTACCTTTTGCATCTATATTATAAAATACCAAAAATATATTTATCTTATCTTACTATCTTTATTACATCTCACTTTCACTAGTGGCCGTGAAGGGATTGACAACCCCTTTATTGTGTTGGTTGCGAGTTCTCAGTTTGTTTGTGTAGGTGCGTGGGACTTTTGAGGAGCCTCCTACTGGATTGATACCTTGGTTCTCAAAACTGAGGGTGTCGGTGTACTAGATTAGGGGTACCCTAGTACCCCGAACTTGTGCACGGGCAGTTGCAGCACCCCGCGGCAAAGGCTTGCCGGGCGAACACCAAGATCCACCAAGGTTCCCTTGGAGCCATCCAAGAACAAAGTATTTAAGCTAAGGAGACAAGACCCCGGCAAGGGGAGCTTGCCGGGAAGGCCAACCAAGGTGCCCCAATGAACTTGCCGCGACGCGCCACGCGCTCCGGTAAGGCAACAAGGCCCCGGCAAGAGGAGCTTGCCGGGAAGACAAACCAAGGTACCTCGAAGCCCGGTGAGCGACAAGCTTCCGGACCCGACAAGATAACAACAGTGACAAGGCGCTTGCCGCGGCAGGCGGCCACTCTACGTCCACACTCCAGCGCATCCACCAACGTGTCGCTCTGGGGGCCTCTCCGGACGTGCGTGGCGGGAGGCTGTGCAACCAGCGGTGCGCAGTGGCATGCGAAGCTGACAAGATCGCCATCGTGGCGAACGGTGGCGCCCCTAACGGTCCTTTTTTGCACTGTTCGGGCGACTCAGACGGGCATTTAATGCCCTTGTCCCCTGCCGTCAGGGTTAGGTAGGGTGCACTGTACAAGCAACTGTATCAACTACGTCGCTTTTTACGTTTTTACCCTCCTCTGCGTTGCCACCTGTCGGTGACCCCTTTAGCGTATAAAAGGAGGCCCATGCGCAACGTAGAGGGGGTTCGGCTGATGGGTTCGGGGCCTCAGACAGTTTGCTTCGATCCATCCGTAGCTTAGAGAACATCACACTCTCACTTTGGAGAGCAAGAACACCAGATAATACAACCAGACAAGCAGCAGTAGGAGTGTTATCTCTCCGGAGAGCTCCGAAGCTGGGTAAACTACTCGTGTGCTTCGCCTCGATCCGCTCTTCGTGCGATCTCCGCCCCCCGCCGAACCGAAAGGGGCCCGGTCCGCCGGCCCCATAGGTGTTCGTGGATCAGTTTCCCCAACATCTTTGGCGCGCCAGGTAGGGGGCGTCGAGATTGTGTGAACCTGCTCCTTCTAACATAGTTAGAAGTTCGAGCACGTCCCGCTCCTCGCGCCGTCCACCACTGCCACCCACCACTCCAGCAGAAGCTTTGGCGCGAGCTCAACTTCTCTTAGATTAGCCTCCAACGTCGGACAAGATCTACGAATGGAGGGCCACCATTCAGAGTCTCATCGGCTACGCCAACGGCGACACTCCGTGGCGGCCGAGCGCGTCGCCGCCACCACAGGACCGCCGGACGCGAGCCGGTGGCGACGAAACGGGCGGAGGTGCAACAACCATGCAATCACCGCCCCGAAGGCCAAGATCGCCCACTCGCCGGATCCATCTCGACAGCGACTCCACTGCATCATCGGATCCACGAGCTCGTCGCGATCAGCGCCAAGTTCTTCATGATCGACAACAAGAAGACGCTCGAACCCGCATCGAGCGCCGAAGAGAAGCGCGACGTCAATCCGACAAGCGCGCTGGGCCCTCTGTTGACATGCATGTGCCAGGGGAACCAGGCGATCTACCGTACGCGGTAGGTTGTCCTGCGTTCACTCGTGAGCTGCGGCAAGTCCAGTGGCCCAGTACAAAGAACTTCAAGCCAGACGTACCGGAGAAGTACGACGGCAAGACGCATCCGTCAGAGTTCCTCAGCATCTACACCATTGCGGTGCAAGCTGCCGGGGGACGAGATGACAAGATCCTGGCCAACTACTTCCCGCTGGTGCTCAAACCCAATGTCAGATCCTGGCTCATGCACTTGCCGGACAACTCCATATCCACTTGGGCTGATCTGTGCCATCAGTTTGTCGGCGCCTTTACAGGCGGACACAAGCCTCATGGCCAGGAGAGTGATCTTCATCTGCTCACCCAGAAGGAAGGAGAGCCCATGCGCAAGTACATTCAGAGATTCAGTAGCGTGCAGCACAACATCCCAGACGTCCACCCCGCCGCGGTGATCAGCGCGTTCCATCAGAACGTGCGGAACCGCAGGATGCGGGAGGAAATGGCGATGTGCAAGATCAGGGACGTCAGTGAGTTATATGCACTGGGCGACAAGTGCGCGCGTGCTGAGGAAGGGAGGAGACTCCCCGGAGAAAATATAGGAGCAGGGGGATCTGACAGTGAAGATGCTGCCCCGACAAGAAGAAACCGGCGGCGGAACAACAGAAGGAGGAAAGGCAAAGAAGTGCTAGTTGTTGAACAGTCCGGCAACGGTGGCGGCGCCAAGGAAGCCAAAGCTGGTGACTCCGGCAAGGAGGTTGCCGCGGAGGTAGCGGTCGCCGACAAGCAGGATGGCACCAACAAGCAGTATTGCAAGATTCACCGCACCAAGGGCCATGATCTTCAGAACTGTAAGAGAGTCGAGCAGCTTGTTGAGCAACAGAAAGCTGAATACGAGCGGCGCGACAAGGAGAAGGCCCAGGAAGGAGCTGGTGGATCCGGCAAGAAACATCCCAGCCGAGAAGGACGTCGCGGCAAGGCCAAGCAGCGGCAAGGAGACAGGCCTCCTTGCGGCCGCGACAAGGATGAAGATGACGGCGACGATGAAGATATGGATGATGAGGAGACTGATGAGCAGGAGTTCCAGAAAGCCACATAGGTCCTATGCGTTGACGGTGGTGCTTCTCTGCATGCCTCGCACTGCCAACTCAAGCAATGGGTGCGGGAAGTTAATGCAGCAGAACCACCCGTCGAGTCACGCAGGCCTCTGAAATGGTCAAGCACGCCTATCATCTTTGATATTGAGGACCACCCGGATCGCATAACTGCGGTAGGGTGCTTGCCGATGTTGGTTTCACCAACAATCCGCAACCTCAAGGTCACTAAGATGCTAGTTGACGGCGGGGCCGGCTTGAACCTGATCTCCTCCGCGGTGCTCCAGAAGCTCCAGATCCCCGACAGCGAGCTCGAAGAGACTGGCACATTTCAAGGAATCAACCCGGGAAGGAGCAAGCCAAAGGGAAAGATCACGTTGTCGGTAACATTTGGCAGTGAGCTGAACTTCAGGACTGAGAGGGTCACGTTTGACGTTGCCGACATTCCATTACCTTATAATGGAATCCTTGGCCGTCCGGCACTCGCCAAGTTCATGGCAGCCTCTCACTATGCATATAACGTACTGAAAATGCCAGGCCCAATAAGTGTCATCTCTGTCCCTGGCGACAAGAAGGATGCTCTTATTTGTGCCGACAAGATCTACCGGGAAGCAGCAACTGCAACAGAACAAAGGACACTTGCCGCTGAAGCTCCCGGGGGGAAGAAGAAGACCAAGTCCGGCAAGAGCTCTGATGCCCACTCCGGCAAGCGCACCTCCTCAGAGTGCTGCGCTACCGTCAAGGACGCACCATCGAGCTCCACCGGCAAGTGTAAGAAAGCAATGACAGCTCCACCTGAGACTAAGAAGGTGTCCGCCAACAAGGATGGCACTGGTGGTACCTTCACCATCAGCGCCACTCTTGACCCCAAATAGGAAAGCGCGCTTGTTGCTTTCCTGCGGGCGAATGTCGACGTGTTTGCGTGGCAACCGTCTGATATCCCCGGTGTTCCCAGGAAAGTAATTGAGCACCACCTTGCCGTCTATCCTCATGCGCGGCCCGTCAAGCAGAGAGTCAGGAAGCAGGCAGTAGAGCGCCAAGAATTCATTGCAGAAGAAATCAAGAAGTTGGAAGCAGCAGGCCTTGTCAGAGGAGTACTCCATCCCACGTGGTTGGCCAATCATGTTGTTGTGCGCAAGGCTAATGGGAAATGGAGACTTTGTATTGACTTCACTGATGTTAATAAAGCTTGTCCCAAAGACCCATTTCCCTTGCTGCGTATTGACCAGATTGTTGACTCCACAACCGGATGCGATTTGCTTTCATTTCTTGATGCATACTCAGGATATCATCAGATCTTCATGGCCGAAGAGGATGAGGAGAAAACCGCATTTATCACTCCGTGTGGCACGTACTGCTTCGTACGGATGCCTTTCGGTTTGAAGAATGCTGGTTCAACATTCGCAAGGGTAGTCCACCATGCTTTTGAGCCACAAATACACAGAAATGTGGAAGCTTACATGGATGACATAGTAGTCAAGAGCAAGAATAAAGCGACCTTGATTCAAGATTTAGACGAAACATTTGCAAACCTGCGCAAGATCAACCTCAAGCTTAACCCCGAGAAGTGCGTGTTTGGAGTCCCTTCCGGCAAGCTTCTCGGGTTCTTCGTGTCTCAGCGGGGAATTGAAGCCAATCCCGACAAGATCAAAGCCATCGAGCAGATCGAAGCACCAAAGCGCGTCAAGGATGTACGAAGGCTTGCCGGTTGTGTGGCTGCTCTCAGCAGGTTTATCTCTAGATCTGCTGAGCGCGCCCTGCCATTTTTCAAAATTTTGAAAAAGGCAGGTCCAATGAAATGGACTCCGGAAGCGGAGGCTGCGCTGCAGGACTTGAAGAGATACCTATCCTCCACTCCAACGCTTGTTGCACCTAAGCTGCAAGAGAAGTTGTTGCTGTATATAGCAGCAACCAATCAAGTGGTTAGTGCTGCGTTAGTGGCGGAGAGGGAGGCAGATGATGAGCCAGCAACCCCGGCAGATCCATCCAGCGACAAGCAGGGGGCTTCGTCAACAAGCTCTGGTCCCGACAAACATGGGTTTGCGCAGGAACATGATGAGATGCCAAGGAGAATGGTGCAGCACCCAGTTTACTTTGTCAGTTCTCTTCTGCAGGGGGCTAGATCAAGGTACTCTGGTGTACAGAAGTTGCTTTTCGGCCTCCTTATGGCCTCGAGAAAGCTACCCATTACTTCCAAGCACATGAGATCACAGTCGTCACTCGCTTTCCGCTGAAGAGGATACTGCAAAATCCAGAAGCAACAGGCAGGATTGTCGAGTGGGCGCTGGAACTGTCAAGCTTTGGCCTCAAATTTGAGAGCACCTCAACTATCCAAAGCAGAGCATTGGCAGAGTTCATAGCAGAGTGGACGCCAACCCCAGATGAAGAAATTCCAGAAACGAGCATCCCCGTCAAAGAGGCAAACAAAGAGTGGCTGATGTACTTCGATGGAGCCTTCTCGCTGCAAGGCGCCGGTGCAGGTGTGCTGCTTGTCGCACCCACCGGAGAGCACCTCAAGTACGTAGTCCAGATGCACTTTCCCAAAGAGCAAGCAACCAACAATACTGCAGAGTATGAAGGATTGCTTGCCGGTCTCAGAATCGCAGCAGACCTTGGGATTAAGAAGCTCATTGTCAGGGGTGACTCACAGCTTGTCGTCCGACAAGTGAACAAGAACTACCAGAGTCCGTTGATGGAAGCGTATGTCGATGAAGTGAGGAAGCTAGAGGAGCACTTTGACGGCCTACAAATGGAGCATATCCCAAGAGCTCAGAATGATATTGCTGATGGCCTGTCAAAGTGCGCCGCACTAAAGTTACCTGTGGAACCAGGGATCTTTGTGCTTAATTTGACTCAACCATCCGTAACACCATCAACTGGACAAAGCAAGAAGAGGAAGTTGGTTTCTGGTGACTACTTTCCGGCAGAGCTCCCCGAAGCCGCCGCCAAGAAAGTCCCCAAGATCAACACCAAAGATGCTGAGGGGCAGTCTGCTCCGGCAAGCCTTATGGTTTGTTCCGTTGAAGCAGACGGTCCCGACAAGTTTTGCTCCGGCAAGCTTGCCGAGGAACATCAAGCTCCGACAGGGCCACAAATCCTTGCTGTAGAAGCAGATGTTCCCGCAGCAGCAGATGTGCCTTTAGTCCTTGTTGTCGAGCCACAGGCTCCAGCTTGGGCACAGCAGATTGTCCATTTCCTTCAGACAGGAGAACTTCCCGAAGAGCAAGAAGAAGCGGAAAGAGTAGCCCGGCAGTCAAGTATGTACCAGTTTGTCGATAGCATACTGTACAGAAGAAGACTCAACGGTGTGAAATTGAAGTGTATTCGCCGGGAAGATGGACAAAAGCTGTTGGCAGAGATACATGGAGGCATATGTGGCCACCACATAGGCGCAAGAGCACTTGCCGGCAAAGCTTTCCGGCAAGGTTTCTTTTGGCCGACAGCCCTCCAGGATGCAACTGCACAAGTAACCAAGTGTGAAGCGTGCCAGTTCCACTCCAAACAGATACACCAGCCAGCTCAAGCTCTCCAGACAATCCCTTTATCCTGGCCATTTTCGGTCTGGGGGCTCGATATCCTCGGCCCTTTCCCCCGAGCTGTCGGGGGCTTTGAGTACTTATACGTCGCAATCGAAAAGTTCACAAAGTCAGCAGTCAAGTTCTTCAGATCGATTGTTTGCCGTTTCGGGATCCCTAACAGGATCATCACCGACAATGGCACGCAATTCACGAGTCGCACCTTCATGCAGTACGTCCAAGACCTTGGCGCCAAGGTCTGCTTCGCTTCTGTTGCTCATCCGAGAAGCAACGGTCAAGCAGAGAGGGCAAATGCTGAAGTGCTGCGCGGACTCAAGACCAGAACTTTCGACAGGCTGCACAGGTGCGGAAGGAACTGGATCGAGGAGCAGCCAGTGGTTCTTTGGTCGATCAGAACGACGCCAAATCGAGCCACTGGCCAGACACCTTTCGCTCTAGTCTATGGAGTAGAGGCAGTTCTCCCCATGGAACTCGTATACGGATCACCTAGAGTGCTCGCTTATGATGAGCTTGAGCAAGAACAGCTGCGGCAAGACGACGCGCTGCTCCTTGAGGAAGATCGTCTTCAGGCTGCTGTACGAGCTGCTCGATATCAGCAAGCTTTGCGCCGCTATCATAGCCGCAAAGTTAAAGCCAGAAGCTTCGAGGAAGGCGACCTTGTTCTTCGGCGCGTTCAATCCGCCAAGAATTCCAACAAGTTGACGCCGAAGTGGGAAGGCCCTTATCGGGTGACACAAGTCACAAGGCCTGGCGCTGTCCGCCTTGAGACCGAAGATGGCATTCCAGTGAGCAACTCCTGGAACATAAAACATCTTCGTAAGTTTTTCCCATAAGGCGCGGTTGCCGGAACCCGTTCTGGCAACCACCTCTTGTACAAGTCTTGCCGCTGTTGCATGGAATCCTTTGTACAAAGCCGGGCGCAGATCCCGTGCATAAGTAAAAACCCATGTGCTCCGCACAGCTTGTTCCTTTCTTGCATGTGATTATCCGACACTTTGTGCAGCACTTACATCCGGTAAGCAGTAACGAGCCGAAGTGCTCCATACTATTATTTTCTCTTCTTTATTTTTCTTTTAAAGGAAAAGAAGGTTCTCTCGCACACAAGTTTGCCGGGGGGAAGGAGAAGATTGTGGTGTGGACCAGGCGTCGTTCAAGCAAAAACTTGCCTTACCGGGAAGCAAATAACAGAAAAGCTAAGTTGCCAAAGTTTGAGCAATCACTTTTTTTTAAAATTTTTGAGTTATCTTCCTCGAACGACCCTGCTTTGTATGGAAAACCTGTGCGCGGAGGAACCAACTCGTGGCTAGTTGCTCCCTTACTTTCTTTCGAGTCCGCTCAACAGCTTAAGCGTGCTGCATCTAGTCACGACAAGGTTTCTTGTCGGAAGCAGCGTCGCCAGCAGGCTGCTGAAGTTCCGCACTCAGCGCTCGCGGCTCGGGCGCCTGCGCCGACAAGTTCCCTAGAAGGGTAGGGTGAAAACATACAAATGGAGGAATCTAGTAGAGGAAATAACATTGCAATTGATAGACAGAAATAAAGTTATATTACAAAGATAACTTATCACAGCTCTAACAGACTGTTCTCATAACATGGCTAGTAGCGACAAGGGAAAAGAAGAAATGGGCGGCCTAATCTACGCGTCCACCCTCGACTCGCTTGATCTCGCTCACCTTGTCCACAATGGGTGCCACAAGGGCCTTGAGTGTGTCCAGATCGGCGTCAGGCGGCAAGGATCGGAGGACGTTGGTGAAGCTGAGGCCTGGGTTGCGGAAGGCCACCTTCATCAGCACCTTCTGGAGAACCCCAGCGCAGATTTTGCGCGACTCGTCGGCCAGCTGCTTCGGGATCCTCTCCCGGAGCCGTTGGAGTGCCGTCGCCACGCCCTTGAAGAATAGACTGAGCTTGGCGCTGGGTTGAAGGCTCTCGTCGGAAGGATAACCAAAGTCCTCCATCCCCAGCCGCGCCAGCTCCTCGTTGATGACGGCGGCAGTGTTCACCAGACCCTCGGTCCAGTGCTCCACTGTGTCTCTGAAGGAGTTTTGGGTGACTGCAATGCTCTCCAGCAGCACCGCGTCAGCCTTGACCTTCTCCGCCAAGGTCTTCTCCCGCTCCTTGGCGGCCTCCAGCGTCTGCGCTAGCATGGCCAGCTTCAGCTCCAGGTCTGCTTTGGAATCCTTGGCGGCGCTGAGCTCCTTGCCCCTCTCAGCGAGAAGGCCTTGCAGCTCACCATGGGCGGCAGCATCCTTCTCACGCTCACGCTTGAGCGCGGCAATCTCCTCGCCGCTCTTCCCAATATCGGCCTCCAGCCGCGCCACCTTCTCCTCTAGCTCCTTATTGCCGGCCTCTGCAGTTGCCGCGGCATCCTTTGCCTCCTTGAGCGCCCCGCCAAGTGCTCACTCGCGCTCGGCGAGCTCTTCCTCATAGCTGTCGAGGTGGGCTTTCCATTGCACTAGCTCGCCTTCCCGCGCGGACTGCTTCTCGGCAGCAAGCCTTTGTTCCTCCTCAGCCTCGGCCTTCTCGAGGAGAAAGGCCGTGCGCTCCTCGTCTACTCGCTCCCGCTCCTGCGCCAGGGATCGAAGAGCTTCTTGATTTTGTCTCCGGAGCTCCTCCGCGCGCTTCTCCATGTCAACTCCCGCCTTCGCGACAAGCGCTTCCTGGGAAGCCATCTTGGCTTGCCGGGTGCGGTAGAGTGATAGCAGCTTCGGCAGCAGCTGCTCCTCCTCAGGCTCGCCGCTGCTGCTGCCGGGCGCGTCAACCAATGACAGCCCAGCAGAGGCGAGCACCTCCCCGTCAAAAGTCTCCCCCTCGACCGGCGCCCTGGAGCTCAACGCCCAGGGTAGCTTGATGAAGATGTTGTCACCGGCCTACAAGTAGGCACCGGGCTGGGGCTCCTCGGAGCCCGGCTCCGCGGAAGCGGCAGAGGGTTCGGTGGTCGATGCAGCGCCCGGCGCTCCTGCGGCCTCGGGGTCGTCAGTGCGATCGCTCGATCCCTCACCGGCTTCCGCAGCAGCAGCCCCGGCGGCCTCCTCGCCGGCGGTCTCATCAGCACCGGCACCTTCATCGCCGGCGCCCTCTATCTCCATTGGCTCAGCCGAAGATGGGCCTGATGAACGAAGAAGGGAGGAAAATAAATCAAAAATCCAAGAAAGGAAAAACAGAAGAAGCAGAACCCAAGGGAAAATTTTTGGGCAAGTGGATTACCTGCGCCAAGATCTTCAGTAGCGGCCTCGGTCGCTGCAGGATCAGCAGTGCCGTCCCTTGCCGGAGAGTCCCCCCTTGTCGGAGAGCGCTCCCTTGCCGGGGACTCCTCCCTTGGCGGCGCAGTCGAAGCAGGTGGCACTTCGGGATCGGCCTCCGGGCGCTCCTGATGAGGCTGCTCTGCTCCTGCACAAGTCAACAAGCAAGATATCAATAAAGGAAAAAGCACTCAAGCGCGCTCGACAGCAGAAGGATAAACTATGAACTTACGCTAGGGGCTGCGCTGGGGGCTGCTCCGAGGGGTGATTGCCGGGTCCGTCAAGGTGGTCTCGGACCCCCCTCCTGCCGACGCGATGGGGTCATCCTCGATGACGATCACCGCGGCCTTGGCCCTCTTCGCCGCTCTCTGGGCCAGTGTTCTGAAAAGAAAGAAGTCCAGATTGGAGCGAGTCAGATACAAGATATAAACAGCAAGATTGAAGGATTATAAGAGCACCAAAGGAACTCACTCTTCTTCCTCCTCGTCGGAGCTGAGCGCGGAAAGATCGAAGTCCGGCCCTCCTCCGGTGTGGCGAGGTGGAGGAGTAGGATCCCTTGCCCGCTTGGCGGGGGCAGTGGCAGTGGCCTGGGAAGATCCCGCTCCAGTTGCCGCTGCTGCGTGAGGCGCTCCCGCGGCAACATTGCTTGCCGCGGTAGAGCGCGTCGCGCGGCTCGGTGGCTATGGAGCCGGCTGCCGCCCTGCTGCGTCCCCGGCCCTGCGAAGGCGCCTCCTTGGCGGGGCCGGGGGCTCCGCCTGTGGCAAGCTCTCTGAAGGCTCAGCCTCCTCCTCGCCGGCCTCGCTCGACTCGGCTTCAGAACCGGCAGGCTCCTCTTCGCCCATGAATTCCGCACGTTCCGCAAGGTTTGCCGCCTCTGCAGCCTCCGCCTCCTCCACAGTGAACCCAAACACACCCGCAGCAGCTGCGGCCGCAGCCTCTTCCGCCCTAGTAGCGATGAGTTGCAGCTCCTCGTCGGTGGTGTCACAGGTGAGGCTCTTCTCCTCGTCGGCGCGGACTGGCACTTCCTCCAAGGTGTCGAAGAATGTTTGCACAACGTCATCCGCAGGCTCTTGCCAAGTTGGGACGATGCCGTGTGAATCGCACAGTGGCATCATGGCGCGGATCCGGTCAAGCAAAGAGTTATTGCACAAAGGAACTACGCCCCTCGGCAGTGTGAATGGGTGCTGGGGGTCGCGTTTGAATAATTCCAAGAGCATTGCATCCAACTCCAAGATGGTGAAGTTGTAGTTGAGGCCCGGCCGTAGCCTCATGATGTCCGCCGAATTCTTAAATTCCCAGGCGGGCCTCCTCCTCTCCTGCAGGGGGGCAATGCGGCGGCGGAGGAAATCTACCCCGACAGCACCTACGGTGAGCCCGGCAAGCCTGAGGCGAAGAATCCTAGTGATGGCGATCTTCCGTCTCTCGTCTTCCGGGGCCATGTTGCTCCAGTCATTGCCGCGCACTATTGGAGTTTGGCGCACGGCGGTGAAGGGCTGCGGATCCTCCTCGACGATCCAACACCACTCCGCTCTCCACTCCTCCCACTTGCTGCGAAGCTCACCCTCCAAGTACGCCTCTTTCTTGCCGACTCTCGAGACCCAGGCAATCCCTCCGGCAAGCGGCTCTCCTCTCTCTACCCGAGGTATGAAGAAGTGGCGGAAAAGGGCTACACTAGGGTGGACTCCGACAAAGTTTTCACACAAGTGTGCGAAAACTGCCATGGTCAAGACAACATTGGGGGTGAAGTCAAGGAGGCGGAAGCCATACGTGTTCATAATGTCACAAAAGAACTCCGAGAAGGGCGGGCAGAGCTCGCAATACAAGAATAGCGGGAAGAACGGGTACCCATTTGGAGCCGGCCTCGAAGCAGTAGCCGGGAGTACCCTCGTGCGCGGATGCACACGCGTCTTTGTCGCCCAAAAGAGGTAGAAGTACTCCCTCAGCTCCTGCACTCCGAGCTGGGGGGTGAAGATCGCCCGCTCCTTCCGCAGCGCCGCGAGCCGCTGCACCTCGGCCGACTTCACGCCCTTTCCCTTGTCGGCTTTCGGGGCCATGGCGGAGGTGGTGGAGAAGGTCGACGGCGTGGTGATGCTGGTGGCAATGGGAGGGGCGGAACGCTGCTCTCTCGGCTTCGAGAAGAAGGGGGGAGCGGCGGAGTTTGTGAAGAAGGAGTAGCAGCAAGCAACAAGGGGGAACGAACTGCCCCTGTTTCCTCTGCTTATAAAGAGGGACGGGGCGGACGTTTCGGCCTTCCGCTTAAACAACCACCCACGATCTCTCCCACGATGCCGCAATTAATGTGTGCCGTTATGGGAGAGTGCGGTGGATACGAAACAAGATTTGGCGTGGCCCAACCCGCGTGTGCCCGTGCCCTATTTTGGGCCTGGCCCAACAGCGCTCGGCACCGTGTCTGGCCCAGGCCCGGGGCTCCTGTCAGTGTACTAGATTAGGGGTACCCTAGTACCCCGAACTTGTGCACGGGCAGTTGCAGCACCCCGCGGCAAAGGCTTGCCGGGCGAACGCCAAGATCCACCAAGGTTCCCTTGGAGCCATCCAAGAACAAAATATTTAAGCTAAGGAGACAAGACCCCGGCAAGGGGAGCTTGCCAGGAAGGCCAACCAAGGCGCCCCAATGAACTTGCTGCGACGCGCCACGCGCTCCGGCAAGGCAACAAGGCCCCGGCAAGAGGAGTTTGCCGGGAAGATAAACCAAGGTACCTCGAAGCCCGGTGAGCGACAAGCTTCCGGACCCGACAAGATAACAACAGCGACAAGGCGCTTGCCGCGGCAGGCGGCCACTCTGCGTCCATGCTCTAGCGCATCCACCAACGTGTCGCTCTGGGGGCCTCTCCGGACGTGCGTGGCGGGAGGCTGTGCAACCAGCGGTGCGCAGTGGCATGCGAAGCTGACAAGATCGCCATCGTGGCGAACGGTGGCGCCCCTAACGGTCCTTTTCTGCACTGTTCGGGCGACTCAGACGGGCATTTAATGCCCTTGTCCCCTGCCGTCAGGGTTAGGTAGGGTGCACTGTACAAGCAACTGTATCAACTACCTCGCTTTTTACATTTTTACCCTCCTCTGCGTTGCCACCTGTCGGTGACCCCTTTAGCGTATAAAAGGAGGCCCATGCGCAACATAGAGGGGGTTCGGCTGATGGGTTCGGGGCCTCAGACAGTTTGCTTCGATCCATCCGTAGCTTAGAGAACATCACACTCTCACTTTGGAGAGCAAGAACACCAGATAATACAACCAGACAAGCAGCAGTAGGAGTGTTATCTCTCCGGAGAGCTCCGAAGCTGGGTAAACTGCTCGTGTGCTTCGCCTCGATCCGCTCTTTGTGCGATCTCCGCCCCCCGCCGAACCGAAAGGGGCCCGGTCCGCCGGTCCCATAGGTGTTCGTGGATCAGTTTCCCCGACAGAGGGAAATACTTACGCTAGACTTGCTGCATTACCCTCTCCTCTTCGAGGAAAACCAATGCAAGCTCAAGACATAGCAATCGCTATGATGATTGTTATGATCCCGTTGATTCTCTTGAAATATCCCTTTTTGATGATGCTTGCTATGCTTATGGCCAAGATGCCAATATGAATTATGCTTATGGAGATGAACTTGCTATAGTTCCTTATGTTAAACATGAAATTGCTGCTATTGCATGCACCCATGCATGATAGTCCTATTATCTTTTTAAATTCTCAAAACTACACTATATCAGAGAAGTTTGTGCTTATTAAGGATTATATTGATGGGTTGCGTTTTACTATTGCACATGATAATTTTGATGAATGTAATATGCATGTGCTTGCTGCTCCTACTTGTAATTATTATCAGAGAGGAACTATACTCCACCTCTCTATGTTTCCAATATGATAAAATTGCAAGAAACTGCTTATACTATGCATTGGCCTTTACTTGGTGTGCATGAATTGTTCTTTTATGACATGCCGATGCATAGGAAGAGAGTTAGACTTCGTTGTTGCATGATATATGTTACTTTGTGCTCACTACTAAATTACAAATCATTGTTAATTAAAATTGGCTTTGATATACCTTGGGATCCGGGTGGATCCATTACTTGAGCACTATATGCCTAGCTTAATGGCTTTAAAGAAAGCGCTGCCAGGGAGACAACCCGGAAGTTTTAGAGAGTCATTTATTTCTGCTGAGTGCTTTCATATAGTCTATAAACAAAAAAAATAAAGGGGGAACCCAAAACTTTTCAAAAAGGAAAGTGAAAGTGAGAGAGACAAGCATTGTTGAAGTGGGAGAGCTCCTTGAACTTTGTTCATGCTCACGGAAACTTTGTGAATCTTAATTACAGAAACTTGTCATCAAAAATAATTATCCCCTTGTACAATTCCATTGTATTATAAAAATAATGTGCCAAGGTTTGCCTTTAGGATGTTTACAATGCTTGTTGGTTTGTACGGTGCAGGACAGAAACTTTTGCTGTAGTGCGCGATTTTACATTTTTTGCTGGAACGTCAAACGGTTCTGATTCCTTTTGAACTGTATTTATGTACAAATTGTTTATTTTTCCTAATTTTGGTAGAATTTTTTAGGTAACATAAGTATGGTGAATGTTCAGATTGCTACAGACTGTTCTGTTTTTGACAAATTCTGTTTTCGATGCATAGTTAGCTTGTTTTGATGAATCTATCAATTTCTATCAGTGGATTAAGCCATGAAAAAGTTATGTTACAGTATACAAAATGCAAAAACAAAATATTAATTGGTTTGCTATAGTACTTAGAGTAGTGATTTGCTTTATTATACTAACAGATCTTACCGAGTTTTCTGTTGAAGTTTTGTGTGGATGAAGTGTTCGATCGAGGAGGTCTCGATATGAGGAAAAGGAAGAGAGGCAAGAGCTCAATCTTGGGGATGCCCGAGGCACCCCAAGTAAATATTCAAGGAGATTCAAGCGTCTAAGCTTGGGGATGCACCGGGAGGCATCCCCTCTTTCTTCAACAAGTATCGGTATGTTTTCGTATTCGTTTCGTTCATGCGATATGTGCAAGTATTGGAGCATCTTTTGCATTTCGTTTTCACTTTTATTTTATGCACCATGCTGGTATGAGATAGTCCTTGGTTGATTTATAGAATGCTCATTGCACTTCACTTATATCTTTTGAGTATGGCTTTATAGAATGCTTCATGTGCTTCACTTATATCATTTGAAGTTTGGGTTGCCTGTTTCTCTTCACATAGAAAACCGCCATTTGTAGAATGCTCTTTTGCTTCACTTATATTTGTTAGAGCGTGGGCATATATTTTGTAGAAAGAATTAAACTCTCTTGCTTCACTTATATCTATTTAGAGAGATGAAAGGAATTGGTCATTCACATGTTTAGTCATAAAATCCTACATAAACTTGTAGACCGCTGAATATGATATGTTTGATTCCTTGCAATAGTTTTGCGATATAGAGATGATAATATGTGGGAGGTACTAGTAGATGGCTGTGTTCAGTAAGGATGTTGGTCTTAAGGTTTGTGATTCCCGAATCATGCACGTATGGTCTACTAACTATGTAACCAAATTGGCGCGCATTGTATTTTGATTGTTTATCTTTGCGTGAAGGTCTGGGTCGCGCGATGGTTAACTCTTACCAACCTCCCCCCTAGGAGCATGCGTGTAGTACTTTGTTTCAAGGGCTAATAAATTATTGCAATAAGTATGTGAGTTCTTTATGACTGATGTTGAGTCCATGGATTATACGCACTCTCACTCTTCCATCATTGCTAGCCTCTTCGGTACCATGCATTGCCCTTTCTCACCTCGAGAGTTGGTGCAAACTTCGCCGGTGCATCCAAACCCCGTGATACGATACGCTCTATCACACATAAGCCTCCTTATATCTTCCTCAAAACAGCCACCATACCTACCTATCATGGCATTTCCATAGCCATTCCGAGATATATTGCCATGCAACTTCCATCATCATCATATACATGACTTGAGCATTCACTGTCATATTGCCTTGCATGATCGGAAGATAGCTAGCATGATGTTTTCATGGCTTGTCCGTTTTTTGATGTCATTGCTACGCTAGATCGTTGCACATCCCGGTACACCGCCGGAGGCATTCATATAGAGTCATATCTTTGTTCCAGTATCGAGTTGTAATATTGAGTTGTAAGTAAATAAAGTGTGATGATCATCATTACAGAGCATTGCCCCATAAAAAATAAAAAATAAAAATAATAATAAAAGAGAGGCCAAAGAAGCCTAAATAAAAAAAAGGGGACAAAGAAGCCCGCAAAAAAAGGGGTAATGTTACTATCCTTTTACCACACTTGTGCTTCAAAGTAGCACCATGTTCTTCATATAGAGAGTGTCCTATATTGTCACTTTCATATACTAGTGGGAATTTTCATTATAGAACTTGGCTTGTATATTCCAACAATGGGCTTCCTCAAATGCCCTAGGTCTTCATGAGCAAGCAAGTTGGATGCACACCCACTTTGTTTCTTTTGTTGAGCTTTCATATACTTATAGCTCTTAGTGCATCCGTTGCATGGCAATCCCTACTCCTCACATTGACATCAATTGATGGGCATCTCCATAGCTCGTTGATTAGCTGCGTCGATGTGAGACTTTCTCCCTTTTTGTCTTCTCCACATAACCTCCACCATCATATTCTATTCCACCCATAGTGCTATATCCATGGCTCATGCTCATGTATTGCGTGAAAGTTGAAAAAGTTTGAGAATACTAAAGTATGAAACAATTGCTTGGCTGACACTGGGATAGGCATGAGGGGTACCTTGTGTTAAGAAAAGGGAGCATACAAGACTATATGATTTTGTAGGGATAACGTTCTGAAGCATTGATATTTTGAAAGACATGATTGTTTGTTGGGATGCCCTAAGTATTATTGTTTTTATGTCATTTGATAGACTATTGCCTTGAATCACTCGTGTCTTAATATTCATGCCATGATTAGACATATGATCAAGATTATGCTAGGTAGCATTCCACATCAAAAATTATCTTTTTATCATTTACCTACTCGAGGACGAGCAGGAATTAAGCTTGGGGATGCTGATACGTCTTTGTCGTATCTATAATTTTTGATTGTTCCATGCCAATATTATTCAACTTTCATATACTTTTGGCAACTTTTTATACTATTTTTGTGACTAACATATTAATCCAGTGCCCAGTGCCAGTTCCTGTTTGTTGCATGTTTTATGTTTCGCAGAAACCCAATATCAAATGGAGTCCAAACAGGATAAAAATGGATAGAGAATTATTTTGGAATATTTGTGATTTTTGGGAGGAAAAATCAACGCGAGACGGTGCCCGAGGGGGCCACGAGATAGGGGGGCGCGCCCCAGGGAGGTAGGCGCGTCCTGGACCCTCCTGGGCCCCTCGTAAGGAGGTTGACGCTCTTCTATTGTCGCAAGAAAGCTAATTTTACGAGAAAGATCTGGGCGAAAGATTCACCCCAATCGGAGTTATGGATCTCCGGATATAAAAGAAACGGTGAAGGGGCAGAATCAGGGAACGCAGAAACAGAGAGATGGAGAGATAGATCCAATCTCGGAGGGGCTCTCGCCCCTCCCACGCCATGGGAGCCAAGGACCAGAGGAGAAATCCTTCTCCCATCTAGGGAGGAGGTCAAGGAAGAAGAATAAGAAGAAGGGGGGCTCTCTCCCCTTGCTTCCGGTGGCGCCGGAGCGCTGCCGGGGGCCATCATCATCACTGCGATCTTCACCAACACCTCCATCATCTTCACCAACATCTCCATCACCTTCCCCCATCTATATTCAGCGGTCCACTCTCCCGCAACCCGCTGTACCCTCTACTTGAACATGGTGCTTTATGCTTCATATTATTATCCAATGATGTGTTGCCATCCTATGATGTATGAGTAGATTCTCATTGTCCTACCGGTGATTGATGAATTGCTATGATTGGTTTGAAATGCATGTTTTATCATTGGTGCTGTCCTATTGTGCCCTCCGTGTCGCACAAGCGTGAGGGATTCCCGCTGTAGGGTTTGCAATATGTTCATGATTTGCTTATGGTGGGTGGCGTGAGTGACAGAAGCACAAACCCGAGTAAGTAGGTTGTTTGCATATGGGATAAAGGGGACTTGATACTTTAATGCTATGGTTAGGTTTTACCTTAATGGTCTTTAGTAGTTGCGGATGCTTGCTAGAGTTCCAATCGTAAGTGCATATGATCCAAGAAGAGAAAGTATGTTAGCTTATGCCTCTCCCTCAAATAGAATTGCAATAGTGATTACCGGTCTAGTAACGTAGTCAATTGCGTAGGGACAATTTCACAACTCCTACCACCACTTTTCCACACTCGCTATATTTACTTTATTGCATCTTTATCTAAACAACCCCTACTTTTTATTTAGACGTTCTTTATATTCTTGCAAACCTATCCTATCACACCTACAAAGTACTACTAGTTTCATACTTGTTCTAGGTAAAGCAAACACTAAGCGTGCATAGAGTCGTATCAGTGGCAGATAGGACTTGAGAGAATATTTGTTCTACCTTTAGCTCCTCGTTGGGTTCGACACTCTTACTTATCGAAAGAGGCTACATCGATCCCGTATACTTGCGTGTTATCAGTGGTGAGTTGGAAAGTGAGAGAACAATACCAAAGTTACCTTTTCCAAAATTGAGGATGTATCGAGTATCACTCAATGTAATGCTACAATAGTAGAATTGGTACCAGGTTTGTTTCTCACACCTACACAAGTAAAGCTTATGGAGGAGCTTAGTTAGGATGGGTGGCACAAAATTTCAAGCAAATGTTAGTCAAGATATCGATAATGTTGAGAAGGTTCACAAAATTTCAAATAAAGCAAGTAGACCAATAGCAAAGAATGGCACCACAGAAAAACACACATGGATAGATAAATGGGGTCGTGCAACCAAGGAATGAGCTCAAAATGTTGAATGGAAAACAGTCATGTTGCACAACTCTAGAGAGACGCCAGCACGATTGTTCAATAGGCAGATACAACACTTGTGCAGAACCTATGAGATGCAAAATGTATCAACTTCTATCCCAAGTATGCTATATATGTATGATGTTCCGGTGTTTTGTACACGATGATCCAAGATGATCAATATGGTAGTATGATATGCAATATGGCGATGCTATGGCTATTGCTTACAAGCTCTCAGTTTTTCTCTTTTTGCTTAAAATCTTATATTTTTTTTGTATGACCACTATGCGAAATGCACAAACCTAGATAGCAATTGTGTATATGCGGGAACAATCTTGTGACACAAGATATGATATGATGATACCAAGATGATATGGTATGTATGCAATGGGAGGTGTGGATCACTAATGTGCAAAAGTAATGTTGCGGGCAATACTCAAATGGCTAGTCTCGATATGCAAGTGACGCAAAATGGCTAGGGTTAACAAAGCAATGGCAAGAATGAATGTAAATGATGGGATACCATGATACCAAGATGATATAGATTTTACCGTTCTTGCTTACGGTTGGGTTGTTAAAAAGGTGAAGGTGGCCGATGTCGAATCCTTGGCGAAGTTGAGCGGCGGTGTTGTCGATGTCGAACCATTCCTAGTTATCTGAAACACCCTAGGAAACGGAAAAACTGCAAACTCAAAATCTCAAACGGAAAATGTCAAATGGTGATAGCGGAATGCGTTGGTGGTTCCGGAGTTGACAATGCGGAAGTGGTGGTGGTGGTTGATGAAGAAGCAACCGTCCCTAAGTAGCTTAAACACCTTAGGAGACTCAAGTCACCACTCAAGCAACCACAAATGCTATATGGATCAAAATGGGTTAGGTTGCAGAAAGCTATGGTGGTTTTGCGGATGATATGGTGGACGACCTAGGCAAAGATGTCAAAATGTCAAAAAAATTACAGAGCCAAATGATGTTGGAACATATTTAGATGGATGGGGGTGTTAATAGCTACTCAACGAGCTAAAGAACGTCAAAATCGGACTTTGGATGTGGAAGATATGGCCGAAACAAGAAACCATCCAAAGCAGTTTTTGAACTAGCGGACAGTCCGGTCCTGGGTAGCGGACAGTCCGGTCTTCATCCAAAAACCTTCTGATTCGAGCGGACAGTCCGATATTGGGGAGCGGACAGTCCGGTCCAAGAGAGATTTTGGTCCTGATGCGAGTGGACAGTCCGCTACGGGGGTGCGGACAGTCCAATGCGGGCTGGGAAAGCACGAACTTGAAACTCTAGGCGGAAATGGATGATTTTGGGGTTAAAATCAAGGAGATTTCATGGATGGAAGGTGGGGAAACTTGTGGGGAAGCTAGATCCACTCAAAACACAACGAATCCATGGATCAAAATCAACAAAACATCATCAAACCAACAAATCAAAAAAACAAGTTGGGGCTATTTTGGTGGGGATTTTCGAATTTAGGACGAAATCAACAAAATTAGGCTAGAAAACAAGGGGTAGGGGCTCCAAATTCGTGATCAACGTGGCTCATGATACCAAGATTTTGTAGGGTGAAACCCTAAGGGAGATCTTTTCACACTTGGAGGGGGAAAGGGATGAAATCACAAAAATACAAGGGGAAATCACTCAAACAAACCTAATTACACATCCACTAGAGTAGCACACATGAGATCCACAAGAATACAAGAACAATTCAAGGAAAATAGCACAAAGGTAAGGTTCTTCCAACTCCTAAGGAGGTGAGGTCTTGATGATAGTCTTCTCCAAAAGGAGGTCTTGATATTCACTTGGGATCCTCTCCTAAGGGGTCTAGATCTCCAAGAGGAGTGGTAGAAGGAGTAAATCTCTATCGATGTCTCACATATACTTTGTTAACCCTAAAAACTAAGAGGAGCATAGAATATATAGTCTAGGGGTGAAAGGGTATGTGCATCGGTGGTTACATGGGCTTTTCGGCCCAATTCGTAGCGGAACTGGGCTGACCGGACAATCTGGTGGTAAGGACAGGACAGTTTGGTGAGTCTAGATGCATTTTTGGGTGTCCGCTGTGGGGACCGAACTGTCCATAGTGCAATTTCTGTGCGACCGGACTGTCTGCTATGGGGACCAGACTGTCCGGTAGTGCAATTTCTGCACGCTTCCTTTTCTTCATCTTGACACTTCCGCTCAACTCTTGGGTCTTGGGGGTCCTTCTCTTAGGCCTTGGGGGGTACTCCTTAACCTCTTGTCGGAGTTCGTCCTCATACCTAATGACACATAGCATATTTTGGTGAGGTAGCAACCAAGTTCCATTCATGTCCATATCTATCTGAAGTAGGAGGGAGTTCACCTCGGTTTCAGTGGCGCGTGCTCGAGATCTCGTCATAGGTCCATGTGGTGCTTGATGTGTTGGTGTAGAGGCCATGGGGATGACCGAAGGATGATCCGCATCAGAATGTCTTGTCACGTCCAAAGTGTCCCATAAGTCCTCCTCCATGAGCTTCTTGCAAAAGTAACAAACGAAGAGAAGACTCGGGAAACATAGTTTGTTAGCTCTCATAAGATAATCATCTTTGATGTAATATTGTTCCCAAGATGTATGCATCAAACATTTGGCATAAGGAATAGCAAAAGTAGGATCATGCACATACAAGTCTTTTATCTCAAAGCCGATGACATTCAATTCAAGTTTGGTGACAAGCAGGCATTTGCGGGAAAGAGTATCTGTCACAATGTTTTCTTTACCCTTAATGTACTTGATGACATAAGGAAAAGCCTCAATAAACTCACTCCATTTGTCATGTCTCTTATTCAATTTAGTTTGACCCTTAAGGTATTTAACCATTTCATGATCCGTATGGATGACAAATTCATGGGCACGGAGATAATGTTCCCACACATGCAAAACTCATACTAAGGCGTGTAGCTCTTTGTCATAGATGGGATAATTGAGTTGCGCGCCAGAAAGTTTTCACTAAAATAAGCAATTGGGCACTTCTCTTGCATTAACACGCCTCCTATGCCATTGGCACTAGCATCACAATGAACTTCAAAAGTTTTGTCAAAATTGTGCAGGGCAAGCAAAGGAGCATGTGCAAGCAAATTCTTAAGATCATGAAATGCGGTATCTTGGGATGGTCCCAAACAAATGGTGCATTTTTCTTACTCAAGGCATGCAAAGGTGATGCAATAGTGCTAAAGTCCTTAAGGAATCTATGATAGAAACCAGCTAGGCCAAGGAAACTATGCACTTGTTGCAAGTTGGTTGGTTGTGGCCAAGTTTTAATAGCATTAGCTTCATCTACATGAACACCCTTAGATGACACAGCAAAACCCAAGAAACAAGCTTATCAACACCAAAAAGGCATTTGTCCATATTAGCATAAAGGCACTCTTTTCTAAGAGTTTGCAAAACGGTTCTAAGATGGGTGACATGATCTTTGAGAGATTTGCTAAACACAAGAATATCGTCAAAGTAGACCACAACAAAAACATCAATATAAGGTCTAAGAACATAATGCATCACACGCATAAAGGTGTTGGGTGCTTTGGATAAGCCCATTGGCATAACAAGCCATTCGTATAAGCCAAATTTGGTCTTAAATGAAGTTTTCCATTCGTCACCCTCTTGTATGCGGATTTGGTAGTAGCCACTCTTAAGATCATTCTTGGAGAAAATTGTGGCTCCTCTAAGCTCATTGAGCATGTCTTCTAAGCATGGGATGGAGTGACGGTATCTAACCATGATAGCATTGATAGGACGACAATCCGAACACATGCGATATGTACCGTCTTTCTTGGAACAAGATTACCGGCACGACACATGGGCTCAAGCTTTCTCGAACATGGCCGTTGTCCATGAGTTGTTGCACTTGCCATTGGATTTCCTTGGTTTCTTTAGGGTTGACGCAGTGAGGTGCCTTGTTAGGAAGAGGGCTCCGGGTATGAGGTCGATGTTGTGTTCGATGCCTCATAGTGGAGGTAGACCCGGAGGTAGCTCATCGGGGAATACGTTCTTGAATTCCTGCAATAGAGAAGATAACACTAAAGGTAGATGGTGAGAGTTGTTAGTTTTAGGTGCCTCGTCCTTGCACACTAGGACATAGTGCATAATACTTTATGGGTTCTCACACACTTATTTCATCTTACTTTTGGTAGCGAATAGCACTAAGTTTTTCTTGTCGCTCATTGTGGAGGCACTCATTTCTGGCTTTTGGCTCTCGCTCCCTTTTGGGTGGCTCACTCTCTCACTATTCTCTCCATGATGGGTGGTTGCTTGCTTGTCGGTGATCACTTGACTTGGTAACATAGGTCATAGCACGTACTCCTTTCCCTTCATATTGAAGCTACAATGATTGGTTCTCCCGTTGTGGATGACACCATGGTCAAATTGCCAAGGGAGTCCAAGAAGGAGGTGGCAAGCGAACATAGGAACCACATCACACTCCAAGGTGTCTTCATATGCTCCAATCTTGAAGGAGACTTGAACTGTGTGCTCCACTTGAATGGTGCCGGAGTCGCTAAGCCATTGGACCATGTAGGGGTGAGGGTGTTTCATCTTGACCAATTGTAGCTTGGCACATAGCTCTTCACTTTCCAAGTTGTGGCAACTTCCTCCATTGATGATGACCTTCACGGACCTTCCGTTGATGCCCGCCTTGGTGTGGAAGATATGGCATCTTTGGTCCTCATCTTGTTGATATTGAAGTGTCAGGACCTTGGAGACAACGAGAGCGGGGCTCGAATAATTGTCACAAAAGACTTGGTTATATTCATCTTCATTCACGCGCCCATGCACGGCCACGTGCTCATCGCTTCCATTTCTTCTTCACCATGGAGTCATATGTGCCGTCATCGTTGAGGATCATGGTGCACCGTGTAGGGCACTCATACGTCTTGTGGCCTCGGCCTCCACATGTGAAGCATTTGATGGAACTTGTCTTGATGGTCTCATCGGTTGGATTAGACGATGATGAAGCTCTCGGCTTGTAGTTTCTTGTAGTATGAGGAAGACTTGAGGTTGTTGAAGTTTTCTTGTAACTTGACTTGTCGTCGTTGCTTGTACAAGGTTTGGTTGAGGTAGAAGGCGTTATAGTCTTGGAAGCTTGGTTGTATGAACCGTATGGCTTGGAAGAATACTTGGCATACTTGTAGTCATCTTGCACTTGTCACTCCACCTTGGTAGACTGGTGCACTAGCTCGAGGAGGTTGGAGTAAGGTTGGAAGTCAGCAATCTTCTTGATAGGATGGTTGAGGCCATTCAAGAAGCGTACCATTGTTTGCTCCTCATCTTCATTGACATTTGCTCGAATCATGGCAATCTCCACTTCCGTGTAGTACTCTTCAACCGACTTTGTTCCTTGCTTGAGGAGTTGCAATTTCTTGAAGAGGTCGCAGCTATAGTACGTGGGTACAAAGCACGCTTGCATGACATCCTTCATTTGGGCCCATGTTGTGATTGGTAGGTCGCCTCTTGCCTCTCGCCTCTCAATGAATTGTTCCCACCAAAATGAGGACATAGTCTTGGAACTCAAGAGATGCCATGGCAATCTTTTTCTCTTCCTCATAGTTGTGCAAGCGAAAGATCTTGTCAACTTTCAATGCCCATGAAATATATTCTTCGGGGTCGTTGCTTCCAGAGAAATTAGGCATGGTTAACTTGAGCTTGTCGTATCGTTGCTCTTCATTGTGTTGGGGTCGATGGTGATGATGCTCTTGGCATGGAGGAGGGTCTTGAGCTGCTTGCTCGTCATCCTCCACTTGATTGTTTTACCGTTGAGGTTGTGGAATTCTTGCACTGTTCCTCATTTCTTGGCGCTCCTCAAGGCGTGCGGCTTCTTCTTGTCGCGCTCATCGGAGGGCCTCTTCTTGAAGTCATGCTTGGCGATTGCGCTCATCGACGACTAGTGTAGCTTTGCATAGAGCACGTTGGGCCTCAAGGTTTTGTTCCTCACGATGACGTTGTTCTTGTTGAAGGGCGTCGCCATCTTGTTGTTCTTGTTGATCTTAGCGCATTGGAGCTTGCTCTGACCGGAGAATGATTAGCTTGTCATCGTAGGTGGTCACGTTCATGTAGGCGAGCTTGTAACCCATTGTTATAGAATGGATTTTGTGGAGCTGGGTGATCTTGATGGTCTTGGCGACCTTGCGAATGAGCTCGAGGAGGACTTGCATCCGGAGGAGATTGCGAAGAACGTTGACTTGAATGGCTCCGTATTGAATATGATGATGAAGTGGAAGAACAGTTGACCATCATGGCTCATATGTCTTTCTTGAGAGTTGCCATAGATGTGTCGAAGTAGTCTCTTGTACGTTTCTTGGATTGTCGCAAGTCGGTAGCGAGTAGGTCGATGCGGTCGCTCAATGCTTTATTCTCTTTATGCAAAGCTTGTTGCATGCCGAAGAGGTGGTTCTTGGTCACTAATGTCTACTACGCAACCTTCTTCTTGTAGATGTTGTTGGGCCTCCAAGTGCAGAGGTTTGTAGGACAGTAGCAAATGTCCCTCAAGTGGATGACCTAAGGTTTATCAACCCGTGGGAGGCGTAGGATGAAAATGGTCTCTCTCAAACAACCCTCCAACCAAATAACAAAGAGTCTCTTGTGTCCCCAACACACCCAATACAATGGTAAATTGTATAGGTGCACTAGTTCGACGAAGATATGGTGATACCAGTGCAATATGGATAGTAGATATAGGTTTTGTAATCTGAAATTATAAAAACAACAAGGTAGCAAGTGATAAAAGTGAGCGAAAACGGTATTGCAATGCTTCGAAACAAGGCTCAGGGTTCATACTTTCACTAGTGTAAGTCTCTCAATAATGATAACATAATCAGATCATATAACAATCCCTCAACATGCAACAAAGAATCACTCCAAAGTAACTAATAGTGGAGAACAAACAAAGAGATTATTGTAGGGTATGAAACCGCCTCAAAGTTATTCTTTCCGATCAATCCATTGGGCTATTCCTATAAGTGTCACAAACATCCCTAGAGTTGGTAGTAAAATAACACCTTAAGACACACATCAACCAAAACCCTAATGTCACCTAGATACTCCAATGTCACCACAAGTATCTGCGAGTATGATTATACGATATGCATCACACAATCTCAGATTCATCTATTCAAACCAACACAAAGAACTTCAAAGAGTGCCCCAAAGTTTCTATCGTAAAGTCAAGACGAAAACGTGTGCATAGATTCCCAAGGTCACGGAACCCACAAGTTGATCACCAAAACATACATCAAGTGAATCAATAGAATACCCCATTGTCACCACGGGTATCCCACGCAAGACATACATCAAGTGTTCTCAAATCCTTAAAGACTCAATCCGATAAGATAACTTCAAAGGGAAAACTCAATCCATTACAAGAAGGTAGAGGGGGAGAAACATCATAAGATCCAACTATAATAGCAAAGCTCGCGGTACATCAAGATCGTGCCATATCAAGAACACGAGATAGATAGATAGAGAGAGAGAGAGAGAGAGAGAGAGAGAGAGATCAAACACATAACTATTGGTACATACCCTCAGCCCCGAGGGTGAACTACTCCCTCCTCGTCATGGAGAGTGCCGGGATGATGAAGATGGCCACTGGTGATGGATCCCCCCTCCGGCAGGGTGCCGGAACAGGGTCCGATTGGTTTTTGGTGGCTTCACAGAGGCTTGCAGTGGCGGAACTCCTGATCTATGTTTCTTTTCGGGAGTTTCTATATTTATAGAAATTTTTGGCGTCGGTTTCACGTTAGGGGGGTCTCCGAGTCAGCCACGAGGTAGGGGGTGCGCCTAGGGGGGTAGGGCGCGCCCTCCACCCTCGTGGATGACTCGTGACTCTTCTGGCCCAACTCTTTTTCTTTGGGGGCTTCTTCTGGTCCATAAAAAATCATCAGGAATTTTCAGCTTGTTTGGGCCCCGTTTGATATTCCTTTTCTGTAAAACTCAAGAACAAGGAAAAAATATAAACTGGCACTGGGCTCTAGGTTAATAGGATAGTTACAAAAATCATATACAATGGCATAGAAATGCATATAAAACATCCAAGATGGATAACATAATAGCATGGAACAATAAAAAATTATAGATACGTTGGAGACGTATCAAGCATCCCCAAGCTTAATTCCTGCTCGTCCTCGAGTAGGTAAATGATAAAAATAGAATTTTTGATGTGGAATTCTACCTAACATATTTATCCGTGTAATTATCTTTATTGTGGCATGAATGTTTAGATCCAAAAGATTCAAAACAAAAGTTTAATATTGACATAAAAACAATAATACTTCAAGCATACTAACAAGGCAATCATGTCTTGTCAAAATAACATGGCCAAAGAAAGCTTAACCCTACAAAATCATACAGTCTGGCTATGCTCCATCTTCATCACACAAAATATTCAAATCATGCAGAACCCCGGTTTCATCCAAGCAAATGTTTCATACTTTAGTATTCTCAAACTTTTTCAACTTTCACACAATACATGAGCGTGAGCCATGGACATAGCACTATAGGTGGAATAGAATGGTGGTTGTGGAGAAGACAAGAAGAAGGAGATAGTCTCACATCAACTAGGCATATCAATTGGCTATGGAGATGCCCATCAATAGATATTAATGTGAGTGAGTAGGGATTGCCATGCAACGGATGCACTAGAGCTATAAGTGTATGAAAGCTCAAAAAGAAACTAAGTGTAAGTGCATCTAGTGCCCCTTAGTGATTTTGGTGTATTGAAGACTTATAGGTTAAGGGACTAATATGTTTGTGAGTGTACACAGGCTCTATAAGTCGATGAGGAGTTTGATATTTATAGTGAAAGTCGACCCCTAAAAATGAATGTCTTCAGCTGAAGACTTTGGTTCTCCTGAAGACTTTGAAAGTGATGAAATTGGTGTGACCTTGAAGACTTGGATATTGATGCGAGGATTATGAAGCGTGAATACTTTTGTTTTCGTAGTTTCATTTTCTCTTTCTTGAGTCATAGGAAACACCGTACTGTTAAAGGGGGTCAAGGTAATACTAAGGAAACTGATTTCCAAGTGATGCTCATCTCAAAATCCTACACCTACCCAATCCTTTTGAGTGAAGGCATTGGCAATCTCATATCAGTTCAGTCAATTTCTTCAGTGACAGAGATGAAGATCTTCTGGTCTCTGAGAAATTTGTTCTGACTGAGGAGTTAGGAATTCGCCAGTGCGGATTACCTACACAGTGAGGAACATGATAGCCCTAAGGATTTCGAACCTAAAATCCGACCGTTGCTGAGCAACGCGCCAGCTGTCCAAAATATCCTACCACCTAACGATCATATCATTGAAGGGCATTTATGTCTTATCATGTCGGGCTGCTCCCTAGGCTATAAATAGCCGCCTCTACAACCACTAGCTGGTTGGCTGCTCCGAGAGAAACTGACACTTGTCAATTGAGAGCATCCCATCCTCCGAGGACTTTGAGCGAAAATCATCAAGTGAGGAAAACCCAAATCCCAAACCCAAACCTACAAACCCAAAGTGATTGAGCATCACTGAAGAGCTGTTCCTGTGTGGAACCGACGCTTGTTACTTTTGAGGACTGTGTATCCTCCAAACAGTTAGGCGTCATGGTCTGAGCATCCAAGAGGAATTATGGATTGCCGAGTGACTAAGTCTGCGAAGGTTTGGAAGTCACCTGTGAAGACTTACCATGAGTGTTGGGCGAGGTCTGTGTGATCTTAGCTCAAGGAGAATACGGTGAGGACTGTGTGTCGAGACGATGTGTCCTCGAGTTTAAATACTCAGCCGCTCCAACCAGACGTACGGCTGTCACATTGTCTACCAAATCATTTTCTTCACCAAGCCTACTGGTTCTATTTCCTCAACTCTTTCATTTCCTCATTCATGTGTTGATGAACCTGATCATTACTGTTTGAAGACCTTGACTGAAGACTTTCTCTATTTCCTCAATCCAATTTCTTCAGTCACATTGTCTTCAGCCTGCATATCATGTGTTTACGCTTTCTGTACTCTGTGTCTGTCTTTCATTTCATCATGATAACTATGCTATTGCTCTGTTATGCCTATACCTGAGTACTTATTCCGCTGCTAGTTGTTCGTGACTTAGGAATTTCCTCACCCTGAAATTCCTCAGTGACGAATTTGTAAAAATCGCCTATTCGCCCCCCTCTAGTCGATTTAACACACTTCCAATTGGTATCAGAGCAAGGTACTCCCTTTTTCTGTGTGATTTTGGTTTAACCGCCTGGAGTTTTAGTTATGTCGGCTGCAGGTATGATCAAGGTCTCGGCTGGGTGTCCTACCTTTGATGGGACGGACTACCCCTACTAGAAGAACAAGATGCGCATGCATCTTGAGGCAGTTGATAACGATCTCTGGTATGTTGTGGAAAATGGTGTTCCCTCCGTCACTCCGTCTGTGAATGTTGCTGATGTGAAGAGATTCAAGCATTTCGATTCTCAAGCAAAGAATATCATATGTGGGCATCTGAGCAAAGGACAGTACAGCAGAGTGAGTGCCCTGGAAACTGCCAAGCTGACTTAGGACAGGTTGTCCAAGGTCAACGAAGGAGTCTCAACTCAACGTGACTCCCGAGTTGATGTTCTTTGCAATCTCTTCGACCGCTTCAAAAGACTCAACAACGAAAATGTTCAGCAAACCTTCAATTGCCTCACTGACATCTCAAATGAGCTTCAAGCACTTGGTGCCACTGACATCACCGACCATGAGGTGGTGAAGAAATTGCTGAGATCACTTGATTCCTCATTCGATACTCTTGCACTGATGATTCAAGAGCTAGTTGATTACAAGTCACTTGATCCCGCTGATATCCTCGAGAGGCTAAACACTCATGAGTTCTATCTTGCTGAGAAGAGAGATCTCTATGGACCGAGCTATGGAAGACCACGTGCACTGAAGGCCAAGAAAGTCTCCGAGTCTGAAGTTGAAGATTCTGGTAGCAGCCTTAGTGATCCTGAAGAACTGAGTCAGGATCTAGCAATGCTCGTGAAAAAATTCCAGAAGTTCTCTTGTCGCGGTCGCTTTGAAAAGTCTTCAAGAAATGATGATTCCTTGTCTCGTGACTACAAAAAGAGAACTTGCCACAAATGCAAGAAAACTGGTCACTACATGCCTAATTGTCCTCTATGGGAAAAGGAATCAAAGAAGAAGAAGTACAAAGATGATGATTCTGATGACTCAAAGAAGAAGAAGAGATCTTCAAAGTCTTCATCATCAAAATCTTCAAAGTCTTCATCTCACAAGAAGAGCAGTTCCAAGAAATCCCGGGCATTCATTGGCAAAGAAATGGACTTTGAAGCTGAATCTGAGGATAATGTGGAAGAGGAGGAATCTGAGGAGTCAGATTCTGGTGTGGTAATCTAAGCCCTCGCTACTGTGTACGTCAGCAAGTCCATCTTCAACATTGAAGAAAATGACCTCCCCAACTCTGCTGACAAGAGTGTCGATGACTATGCTCCTACCTACCGCTTCATGGCAAAAGGTGCCAAGGTACTCAAACATTCCCCCTCTGACTCTAGTGAGGATGAATCTGATGACAATCTCAAGCCTAGCTATTCCAAACTTGATAAAATTGTTGTTAAACAACAGAAGGCTTTAGAAAAGATTCAAAATCTACTAGACAAGAGCGATGACCTGTTGGGTGAGGAATTGAATCGAACTAAGACTCTGACTGATAATCTTCAGAGACTTCAAACTAGGTTTCACAACCTTCAAAATCATCATAACACTCTCTTAACTGGTCATGAGAAGCTTTCTTATGAATTTCTTCAAAGAAAGCAAGATCTTGAGAAGTTAAAAGTGAGTTATGAAGATCTTCAGAAGGAAAACGATTCATTGCTTGCTCAACAGTTCACTTCCGCTCAGGAAGAATTTATTCCACCATGTCTGAAATGCATTGAGCGTTAATCTGCTAATTCATCACATGAATGTTCATATGCTTCTATTGCTGCAAATTCTTCAACTGTCTTTGTGGTCACAAATTCCTCATCTGAGGATACCACAAGTATCACTGACGAAAATGCAGGGCTGAAGGAATTGTACGTGACATGCATTTACAAAAGCCTCAAAGGGCATCAGACTCTTTGTGATGTGCTCAAAAAGCAGATCTTGAACAGAAACCCTAGGAAAGAAGGTATTGCCTTTGAGAGGAAACTCAATGCTGATGGGACCTACTGGAAACCTGAGCAGTATCCCAAAACCTCATGGGTTGCTGCGAAAGGACCCCCTGTAGATCCATGCACTATATCTGGCTTTACTTGTGATTCTTCTTATTCCTCTGATGAGTCATTTGACTCCAACTATAAATTGTTCAAGAATCAAAATGGTGAAGTATTTGCTCGATATGTTGGAACTAACTGCAGGAACGGTCCCCCTATGAGGAAAATTATGGGTTCCTAAAAGGTGCCTTGAAAATCTTCAGGTGAATGTCATCATGACACCACGTACGAAGAATAGGAACCCCAGATCAAATTCTTCATATGGATGAAAATCTTCATATGGATCCAAGTCCTCATATGGACCAAATTCTTCATCTGGATCAAATTCCTCACGTGGATCAAAATCCTCATATGAACATAATCGTGCTAACACTTCTGTTTTACGGCGAAAGTCTAAATGCTATGAATATGTGCATTATTCTTCAAACTATTATGTTCATAAGTCCTCGAAGAATTTCTCTGCTTATTCATATGCTTATCCTAACCACTCTTCCATGAAACGAAGTGCACTGGCTTTGATGCCATCTTTTTCTTATGGAGCTCATAGAATGATGAACTCTTTGCCACCCCTCCAGATGTGGGTGGTGAAGAAAAAGAACTAATCTCTTATGCAGGGTCAGGTCTCCAGACGAACTTAATCGTCTGAAGAATTTGCTGGAGACTTGAATGTGCTTGAATGGATGCAAGCTAATCATGAAGAAATGAATCACTCATTTCTCACGTCCTCATATTACTATATCTGTCACTATTGATGAAATTGATATCATATTCTTCACTGATGAAGTATATGGGTTTGTAAGTTGCACTAATTCATCTGCAGGATGAACAACCTAAAGCTACTGAGTGGGTCCTCGAGAGTGGATGTACAAATCACATGATCGATGAAAGGAACTTGTTGATGGACATTGATTTGTCACCATCTCATCTGAAGCATATCACCTACGCTGACAAAGGCAAAAGCAAGGTATTGGGTCGAGGTAAGGTTGCAATCTCAAAGGATAGACACATGGAGAAAGTCATGCTTGTCGAGTCCTTAGGATTCAACCTCATGTCTGTCTCAATGCTTTGTGATCTTGATATGGTTGTCGTCTTTGGCAAATATCGTCGCATTGTGCTGATGGAATCTGACAATTCCAAAGTCTTCAAAGGCTTTAGGAAAGGAGACTTGTATATTGTTGATTTCTCTGTAGGACCACAGCCCGCCACATGTCTACTTGCAAAAGCTTCAGAATACTGGCTATGGCATCGACGACTTGGTCACGCTGGGATGAGGAACTTGCATACACCCGCGAAGAAGAAACATGTCATTGGCATCGAGGGTGTAAAATTCCTCAAAGATCATCTTTGTGGGGCTTGTGAGGCTGGAAAGAGCACCAGAGCCAAGCATCCCTTGTAGACTATCATGACCACTTCTCGTCCCTTTGAATTACTTCATATGGATCTCTTTGGCCCTACTCATTATGCCACGTTCTCTAGTTCTGCATCATTATATGGCTTTGTCATAGTTGATGACTATTCTCGTTACACATGGGTGCATATCATCACTTACAAAAATGAAGTGCAGGAAGCCTTCAGATGATTTTCTTCAAGAGCTTCCACTAACTTCGGTGTGAAGATCAAGCATATCAGGAGTGATAATGGATCTGAGTTCAAGAACACTGGTCTCAATGAATATCTTGATATACTTGGTATTACTCATGAGTTATCTGCTTCCTATACTCCTCAGCAGAATGACGTCGTGGAGCGCAAGAACAGAACTCTTGTTGAGATGGCTCGTGCCATGCTTGATGAATATAAGACACCTCAGTGCTTTTGGCCTGAAGCTATTGATACTGCGTGCCACATCATCAACAGGGTATATCTTCACAGATTCTTCAAAAAGACCTCATATGAACTCCTCACTGACAAGAAACCCAATGTAAGTTATTTCAAAGTCTTCGGTGCTAAATGCTGGATTAGGGATCCTCATCATCACTCTAAATTTGCACCGAAAGCACATGAGGGTTTTATGCTTGGTTACGGAAAGCACTCGCACACCTACAGAGTCTTCAACATCAATCATCACAAGATTGTTGAAACAATAGATGTGCGGTTTGATGAAACTAATGGCTCGCAAGAGAGCACCTGCCTCCTGTGCTAGATGAAATGTCACCTGAGGAATCCATCAAGTTCAAAGCTACTGAGGATATCATCCCTACCAAAGAATCTGCTGATGAAGTCATTCCGGACCGTGAAGAAAATCACACTCGTGCTGCTGAAGAAAATGGTCCTGAAGAAATTGCTGGGCCTAAGCAATGTCGTCAACCTGCACATCCTCATGTTGCAAATGAAGTGTAGATCGAGAAAATCATCGATGACATCAACGCACCAGGTCCTCTCACACACTCAAAAGCTTCACACATATCTAACTTTTGTGGGCATTTTGCGTTTGTCTCTATCACAGAGCCCACTAAAGTTGATGAAGCATTCATGGAATCTGAGTGGATTCAAGCCATGCAAGATGAATTGCATCAATTCAAGCTCAAAAATGTGTGGGAGCTTTTCAAGCGACCAGACCCACGCAAACACAACATCATCGGTACCAAATGGATCTACCGCAACAAACAAGATGAAAATGACCTTGTGGTGAGAAATAAGGCTCGTCTTGTAGCTCAAGGCTACACACGGGTTGAAGGAATTGATTTCGATGAAACTTTTGCACCTGTTGCTAGACTTGAGGCTATTCGCATATTGCTTGCTTACGCTAACCGTCATAATATCATCTTACATCAAATGGGCGTGAAAAGTGCATTCCTCAATGGTAAGCTTGAGGAAGAAGTATATGTTGCTCAACCACCAGGTTTTGAGGAAAATTTCCAGATCACGTCTACAGACTCAACAAGGCCCTCTATGGCCTCAAGCAAGCACCTCGGGCGTGGTATGACACACTGAAGGAATTCCTCATGAAGAAAGGCTTCAAACCCAGTTCACTTGACCCAACTCTTTTCACCAAAGCATATGATGATGAATTATTCATGTGCCAAATATATGTTGATGATATTATCTTTGGATGTACTAACCAACGTTACAGTGACGAATTTTCCTATATGATGAGTGAGGAATATCAAATGTCTATGATGGGAGAATTGAAATTCTTCTTAGGTCTTCAAATTCATCAACAATACAATGGCATATTCATATCTCAGGAGAAATACCTCAAGGATGTGTTGAGGAAATTCGGCATGCAAGATTGCAAGGGCGTCAAAATCCCTATGCCCACAAATGGCCATCTATGCACCAATGAAAATGGTAAAGACTTTGATCAAAAGGTATACCACTCCATGATTGTCTCTTGATTGTACCTATGTGCATCTAGGCTGGATATTACGCTTAGTGTTTGCATGTGTGTGCCCGATTTCAAGCTACACCGAAGGAATCACACCATAAGGCTGTGAAGCATATTCTTCGATATCTAGCTCACACACCAACACTTGGATTATGGTATCCCAAGGGCTCTTCCTTTGATCTCATTGGATATTCAGACTCTGACTATACTAGTGATCGGGTGGATCGCAAGTCAACATCAGGCACATGTCATTTCCTTGGACGATCCTTGGTATGTTGGTCCTCGAAGAAGCAGAACTGCGTGTCACTCTCTACTGCTGAAGCTGAGTACATTGCTGCTGGATCTTGCTGTGCTCAATTGCTATGGATGAAGCAAACCCTCAAGGACTATGTCATCAATGTGAAGAATGTGCCACTCTACTGCGAAAATGAGAGTGCTATCAAGATTGCTCACAACCCAGTTCAGCACTCGAAGACAAAGCACATCCAGATTCGTCATCATTTTCTTCGTGACCATGTGTTGAAGGGCGACATCTCCATTGACCATGCAAATACCGAAGACCAGCTGGCCGATATATTCACAAAGCCTTTGGATGAGAAGATATTTAGCAAGTTGTGGTGTGAGCTAAATATCTTAGAATCTTCGAATGTTCTTTGAAAAGGACACACATCCTAACACTTATGCAAACTTGATGACTTAGATGTGCAACACATGAAGTAACTTTTTCTTCAATCAATGAAGACTAACCCTCTAAGTGTGAAGAAATTAATGAAGAATTTGATTCTTAGAACCCTACGACAATTGTATGCGGTGTCTGAAATCATCATTCTTATACGGTGGGTTACGCCACTAACCAAAGTTGAAAATCTTCAATTTGAGTTTTTCTTTTTTTTTTGAAATTCCTTAGTTGTTCAATTTCTTCAACTTTGCATTGTCTTCACTCTTTCCGTCGTTGTTCTTCATTGACTATATATATATACTTGAGTTTATGTCCTCTACAACATTCACTTATCGCTAATTCTTCAAGTTGCCTTTTTTGCTAAGTGAATGTGATCGGACCCTTTCCCCCTCTATGCTAAAACCAACCCAGTCTGTTCACAAATTCTTCATGTGCATTCTATTTGAAACCCGTTCAAAATCTTCATTGTGTCCTTGTCAGCTGAAGAATTTGCCAGCGAAACTTTAAAATATTCTTATCTGAATTTTCGGCTATTGTCGCTCAAACCGTTACACATCCCATGATAAGAGTTATCTATTCACCCACGATCTTACACGATCTCCACCACACTATACGTGGGTGACACATGTTGCTAGGATGAGAAGGGTCACGGGCACGTTCGTCCATTTTCCTCGGGCGAGCAGTTTTTCACCATGGCTATAAATACCCTTCACCCTCTTCAGACTGCATTTACCCCGCTCGATCTCACTCCCTCGCTCGAGCTCTCAAGCCCTAGCGTCGCCTCTACCTTCATCATCGCCGGTGAGGAAGAGCTTCACTGCCTCGACCTCATCGTCGTCGTACTCACGCCGGCCGCAGACATCTTCTCTTCGCCGCCGCCATAGTTGTCTTCCTCTGCCAAGTTAGGGCATGGAAGATCTGGACTGACGAACTTCTAAATCTACACTCCCAATTCGTCATGTTCTTCGTCAAGGGTAATTAAAAGTTACTTTTACTACCTTTGTTGATACTGATGATTTCCATAAAACCTTCAAAGGGTGTTTATTATTCAACTTTCACACTCTAAACACCTCACACAATCATTTGTTCTTGATCTGTTTCTCTAAGTGACGTTTTTCCTCAAGATTCCTCAATTGTGTGAATTTCACAATCCACATAACTCTGGAACCTAAGTCAAAGAACGCTTAGTGAAATTCTTCAAGACATATCTGGTCAATTTCCTCAAACTTGTTCCGTTTTACAAAAACTTCTGAGAACACATATGACCTCTCCAAATTCTTCGCACCTATACTCTGTTCACAGGTACACATGGCTGCTGCTGAATCACTAGGTTCTCATCAACTTAACTCATTTGCAGTGATTCTCGAAGAAAAGCTGCACACTTCTTCAGAGAACTCAATAGTTCAAAATCCTCAGCTGAAGAAAATGTCAGATGGCAAAAGACCTCAGAAGGGAGGAAAGAAACTGGAAGTCAACACTGCTTTTGAGATCCATGCTGACATCTATGCAGGGTATTGCACGCCTGATGAGGAAACTCATGGGAAGGAAACTAAGAATGAGCGCAAGGTGCGTATATAGAAAATTGAACGAAGATGGGAACGGGAATGGAGGGAGTACAGATATACTCCAAAATATATGAAGAAATTCGCTCTAAACCCTCCTTGCCCAAGACCTCCGTTGGCACCTGGAAAATTGCTGATCCCACTAGCATCAAACGCGGTGAGGATTATGCTGATGAATGGGCCAAGCGGCAAGCAAGTTGGCCAAACAGGCCAAAGAAGCAGTGAATTTTTTTAATGAAGACTCTGCTGCTGCTGTTGTTGAGGCCTACTCAAGCAAGAAGGCTATGCCTAAGAAGCCTGCCCGCAAACCTCCAACCTCAGCAATGCCCTCACGGCCAAGCTCGTCAATGCCCTCACGACAAATTCCTCAAGCTGCTCCAGTTCCTCGGGTTGCAAAACCCTCAGCTCCTTCGACAAAGTTCTCGGCACCTGTGCATCTCGCCACTTGCCAAAGGACCACATGCATCTCAATTGCCTCAGGAGCTTCTACAAGTTCTTTAGCTCCTCCTCTGTCTTCAACCGGCCCCACTTTGCTGAAGACCAAGGCTACTACTGGACGAGGCACGAGACCAAGTCCTCACAAGAAGCAGGTAGTCTTCCAAATACCGTCAGATGATGACGAAGCTGATGATGAAGAATTGGCCAATATCATCAAAGACAGACAGCAAAGGGCCGCTAGAGCCAAGGGAAGTGTGGTGCACCTTCTATTGGATTCGAAGACGATCCTAGATTTCATTGACCTCTAGCACAATGACCCAAACACTCCTTTGCCAGAGTTAAACCTCGCACCTGGTCAAAGTCACATGTTGACGGCTTTCATCTCTGAAGAGAAATGTAAATATGTGCAAGCCAGGTCTGTGAAGAAAGCCCAATACAAGAAATAGCGCTTTCTGAAGGACAACGTTCTGACGCTATCACCTGAACAACTCATCGCTATGCAATCTGAGATCAAGAAGCTCAGTGATGAATTTGATGCCTACAAGGCACAATGGCTGGGAGCCAAAGTCAGATTCGTCAAAATGGCGAAAGAACTCACTTCCAATGTTGCTGATCCAACGCACATTAAAATTCCTCCGACTAAAGCATCTGCACAGCCGACTGAAGAACATGCCAACACCGCTGATGAAAATCAGGCTGCTGATGAAACTGCAAGCACCAGGGCTGATGAAGCAATTCCAGCCGTTGAAGAAACTACCAGGGCAACCACTAGTGTTGCGCCTGAAGAACAAGTCAGGCCAGCTGAAGCATCTGAAGCCGCGCCTATGGAAACTGAACAAGTCAGGACAACTGCATCAGTTGTGCCTAAAGAAATTGCTCCAATTTCCTCTGCTCCTGCACCAGCACCAAGTCCAATTCTTCCTTCTGCTTTGGAAGTGAAGAAAAGAAAGGCTGCAGAGCGAGCTACACTGAAGAAAAGGAAAGCATCTGCTTCCTCAGAATCTTCTGCTCCCAAGAAGGCAAAGATTTTGACAAGCTCACTTGAAAATCCAATTGATGTTGTTCCTCTCTCAAGCATGCCATCAAAGGAAATCATTCCTTTTGGTGAAGACTATGTGATTCCAAGTGAATCTGTTGAAGAAAATCCTTCTGCTGCTTCGACAGAGCAGATGGATGAAGAAATTGAAGTGGACACTATCACTTCAACTCCTCTGGTATCATCGCCAATGCCCCAGTTCACAGCTGAAGAGGCAGGCGTTGAAGAAATGGAAGAAGATGAAGACGTGGACATTGGGGGAACCACATCTGTGATGAATGATGACTTTTGGGAAAGTCAGCACCCCAACTCTCCCTTGTTCACGCCACTACAACAAATTCCTCAGTCCCCAATACCTACTGAAGTTCAAATGGGCTCTGATGAAATTCACACTGCTACTTCCATTCCTGAAGAAATTCCAGCCACTAGTGCTGATGACAACGCTGCTGAAGAAATGGAGACCCAGGCTGCTACTGAAGCAGGAACTGAAATTCCTCAGCCTTCGGCTCCAGAGATTGTGATTCCCAAGGTCGTGCTGCAATTGACTGATACTCCTCAGCCGAAGCCGAAGAATCCATTCTCGAAGACGCCAAAATTCAAGGTTGATGACTTCTTCCATGAGCATGTGTTCTTCATCGACTACAACCCTTATCACTCTGGTCGTCTTAGAAGGAAGCGTTTCTGGGCTGCCAGCCAAGCAAATTTCTATTCTTCACTGCTTTTCAATAAGGACAAAGTCTTCGATCATGCGCATATTCCTCATGTGGACATGGAATCGCTGTCGTGCTTCACACCAGTCCTCAGTGTTCTTCATGACGCTGGATTGCTCAACTTCTGCATAGATATATGTGATTGGAATGAAGAACTCATTCTTCAGTTCTACGCGATGCTGCACATCACCGGAAATGTTGAAGATGTCAACTCTTGGGTGTTGGACTGGATGATAGCGAACACTCACTTCAAAGCATCGACCTCTGAATTGCTTCATGCCCTGCCTGTCAGTCCTCCCCTTGAAGGTGCATGTCGTATATATCATGAACCTGAGCTGTCTGATCACTTCATGCAAGTACTGATGAAGCCACTGAAGCCCGGTCAAGCCCCAAGGACCAAATTCCTCGTGAAGGAATTGCTATATGTGCCACGGACTGTCTATCGCATTTTGACCAAGACATTGAGTCCAATCAAAGGCCATGACTCGAATGATGAAGAAGTCATTGGAATCATGAAGAATATACTATTCAATATCATGCATGGTATCCCAATAAACTACCATGACTTCTTCATGCAGACTATGGCAAATGTTGCACTGTCTCCCTTTGAATTGAAGCCTTACGCTCCCTGGATTATGCGATTCCTCAGATCAATGTCTTCAATCAATTACAAGGTTGACACACTCAACCACGACAGTTACTTGCTCCCCATTGAAGTTCTCAAGTGGACATTTTCCTCAACTGATGAAAAGGGCAAGGCCACTGCAATTGTTGACGAGGGCATTCGTCCATTGGATGGACAGTTCCGCAAAGCTGCATCGTATTCCACCAATGATGACTCTATTGGGGAACGCGGTAATTTCAAAAATTTCCTACGCACACGCAAGATCATGGTGATGCATAGCAACAAGAGGGGAGAGTGTTGTCCACGTACCCTCGTAAACCGAAAGCAGAAGCATTATGACAACGCGGTTGATGTAGTCGTACATCTTCACGATCGAACGATCTTAGTACCGAAGGTATGGCACCTCCATGATCTGCACATGTTCAGCTCGGTGACGTCCCACGAACTCACGATCCAGCAGAGTGTCAAGGGAGAGCTTCGTCAGCATGACTGCATGATGATGGTGATGATGATGCTACCAACGCAGGGCTTCACGTAAGCACCGCAACGATATGACCGAGGTGGATTATGGTGGAGGGGGGCACCGCACACGGCTAAGAAATCAATGATCAACTTGTGTGTCTATGGGGTGCCCCCTCCCCATATATAAAGGAGTGGAGGAGGGGGAGAGGGACGGTGCTACGTCTTGAGCTTGCGTTGGTTTTCCTTGAAGAGGAAAGGGTGATGCAGCAATAGTAGCGTAAGTATTTCCCTCAGTTTTTTAGAATGAATGTATCAATCTAGTAGGAGGCTCCTCAAAAGTCCCACGCACCTACACAAACAAACAAAGAACTCGCAACCAACGCAATAAAGGGGTTGTCAATCCCTTCACGGCCACTTGCGAAAGTGAGATCTAATAGAGATAGTATGATAAGATAAATATATCTTTGGTATTTTACAATATAGATGCAAAAAGTAAAGATGCAAATAAAAGTATATTGGAAGCAAATATGATAAGAGATAGACCCGGGGGCCATAGGTTTCACTAGAGGCTTCTCTCAAGATAGCATAAGTATTACGGTGGGTGAACAAATTACTGTCGAGCAATTGATGGAAAAGCGAATAATTAAGAGATTATCTAGGCATGATCATGTATATAGGCATCACGTCTGCAACAAGTAGACCGACTCCTGCCTGCATCTACTACTATTACTCCACACATCGACCGACTCATGCCTGCATCTAGAGTATTACGTTCATAAGAACAGAGTAACGCCTTAAGCAAGATGACATGATGTAGAGGGATAAACTCATGCAATATGATATAAACCCCATCTTTTTATCCTCGATGGAAACAATACAATACGTGCCTTGCAACCCTTTCTGTCACTGGGTAAGGACAACGCAAGATTGAACCCAAAGCTAAGCACTTCTCCCATGGCAAGAAAGATCAATCTAGTAGGCCAAACCAAACTGATAATTCAAAGAGACTTGCAAAGATAACTCAATCATACATAAAAGAATTCAGAGGAGATTCAAATATTTCTCATAGATAAACTTGATCATAAACCCACAATTCATCGGATCTCGACAAACACACCGCAAAAAGAGTTTACATCAAATAGATCTCCACAAGAGAGGGGGAGAAGAGTGTATTGAGATCCAAAAAGAGAGAAGAAGCCATCTAGCTAATAACTATGGACCCGAAGGTCTGTGGTAAACTACTCACAACTCATCGGAGGGGCTATGGTGTTGATGTAGAAGCCCTCCGTGGTCGATTCCCCCTCCGATGGAGCGCCGGCGAAGGCTCCAAGATGGGAACTCGCGGATATAGAAGGTTATGGCGGTGGAAATTGTGTTTCATTGGCTCCCTGGATGGTTTCAGGGTATGTAGGCTTATATAGGAGGAAGAAGTACGTCGGTGGCCGCCCGAGGGGCCCACGAGACAGGGGGCGCGCCCTATAGGGGGGGGGCTCCTATCTCGTGGAGGCGTCGGCTGCTTCTTGACTTGCACTCCAAGTCCTCTAGATCACGTTCGTTTCAAAAATCACGCTCCCGAAGGTTTCATTCCGTTTGGACTCCGTTTGATTCCTTATCTTCGAAATACTGAAATAGGCAAAAAAAACAGCAATACGGGCTGGGCCTCCGGTTAGTAGGTTAGTCCCAAAAATGATATAAATGTGTAAAATAAAGCCCATAAACATCCAAAAGGGGTAATATAATAGCATGGAACAATCAAAAATTATAGATACGTTGGAGACGTATCAGCCGGCCTCCTAGGCGCGCCCAAGGGGGGAGTCCTACTCCCGGTGGGAGTAGGATTCACCCTTTCCTAGTTGGAGTAGGAGAGGGAATGAAGGGGGAGAAGGAGAGGAGGAAAGGGGGGCCGTCCCCCATCCCAATTCGGATTGGGCTTGGGGGGGCGCCCCCACCTTGGCCGCTTCCTCCTCCTTTCCACTAAGGCCCAATAAGGCCCATTGACTCCTCGGGGGTTCCAGTAACCTCCCGGTACTCAGGTAAATGCCCGAACTCACCCGGAACCATTCCGATGTCCCAACATAGCCATCCAATATATCGATCTTTATGTCTCGACCATTTCGAGACTCCTCGTCATGTCCGTGATCATATCCGGGACTCTGAACTACCTTCGGTACATCAAAACACATAAACTCATAATATTGATCGTCACCGAAGGTTAAGCGTGCGGACCCTACGGGTTCGAGAACTATGTAGACATGACTGAGACATGTCTCTGTCCAATAACCAATAGCGGAACCTGGATGCTCATATTGGCTCCCAATATTCTACGGAGGTATTTATCGGTCAAACCACATAACAACATACGTTTTTCCCTTTTTCATCGGTATGTTACTTGCCCAAGATTCGATCGTCGGTATCTCAATACCTAGTTCAATCTCGTTACCGGCAAGTCTCTTTACTCGTTCCGTAATGCATCATCCCGTAACTAACTCATTAGTCACATTGCTTGCAAGGATTATAGTGATGTGCATTACCGAGAGGGCCCAGAGATACCTCTACGACAATCATAGTGACAAATCCTAATCTCGATCTATGCCAACTCAACAAACACCATCGGAGACACCTGTAGAGCACATTTATAATCACCCAGTTACGTTGTGATGTTTGGTAGCACACAAAGTGTTCCTTCGGTATTCGGGAGTTGCATAGTCTCATAGTCATAGGAACATGTATAAGTCATGAAGAAAGCAATAGCAACATACTAAACGATCAAGTGCTTAAGCTAACGGAATGGGTCAAGTCAATCACATCATTCTCTAATGATGTGATCCCGTTCAGCAAATGACAACTCATGTCTATGGCTAGGAAACTTAACCATCTTTGATTAACGAGCTAGTCAAGTAGAGGCATACTAGTGACACTCTGTTTGTCTATGTATTCACACATGTACTAAGTTTTCGGTTAATACAATTCTAGCATGAATAATAAATATTTATAATTATATAAGGAAATATATAAATAACAACTTTATTATTGCCTCTAGGGCATATTTCCTTCAGTCTCCCACTTGCACTAGAGTCAATAATCTAGATTACATTGTGATGATTCTAACACCCATGGAGTCTTGGTGCTGATCATGTTTTGCTCGTGAGAGAGACTTAGTCAACGGGTCTGCAACATTCAGATCCATATATATCTTGCAAATCTCTATTTCCGCTTCCGACACTTGATTACAGATGGAATTGAAGTGTCTCTTGATGTGCTTGGTTCTCTTGTGAAATCTGGATTCCTTCGCCAAGGCAATGGCTCCAGTATTGTCACAAAAGATTTTCATTGGACCCGATGCACTAGGTATGACACCTAGATCGGATATGAACTCCTTCATCCAGACTCCTTCATTTGCTGCTTCCGAAGCATCTATGTACTCCGCTTCACACGTAGATCCCGCCACGATGCTTTTCTTATAACTGCACCAACTTACAGCTCCACCGTTCAATAAAAATACATAACTGGTTTGTGACTTAGTCATCCGGATCAGTGTCAAAGCTTGCATCGACGAGCTCTTTGTCACATCCAGAAACGAGAGACATATCCTTAGTCCTTTTAAGGTATTTCAGGATGTTCTTGACCGCTGTCCAGTGATCCACTCCTGGATTACTTTGGTACCTCCCTGCTAAACTAATAGCAAGGCACACATCAGGCCTGGTACACAACATTGCATGCATGATAGAGCCTATGGCTGAAGCATAGGGAACATCTTTCATTTTCTCTCTATCTTCTGCAGTGGTCGGGCATTGAGTCTCACTCAACATCACACCTTGTAACATAGGCAAGAACCCTTTCTTTGCTTGATCCATTTTGAACTTCTTCAAAACTTTATCAAGGTATGTACTTTGTGAAAGTCCAATTAGGCGTCTTGATCTATCTCTATAGATCTTAATGCCCAATATATAAGCAGCTTCACCGAGATCTTTCATTGAAAAACTCTTGTTCAAGTATCCTTTTATGCTATCCAGAAATTCTATATCATTTCCAATTAATAATATGTCATCCACATATAATATTAGAAATGCTACAGACTCCCACTCACTTTCTTGTAAATACATGCTTCTCCAAAAGTCTGTATAAAACCATATGCTTTGATCACACTATCAAAACGTTCATTCCAACTCTGAGAGGCTTGCACCTGTCCATAAATGGATCGCTGGAGCTTGCACACTTTGTTAGCATCCTTTGGATCAATAAAACCTTCGGGTTGCATCATATACAACTCTTCTTCCAGAAATCCATTCAGGAATGCAGTCTTTACATCCATTTGCCAAATTTCATAATCATAAAATGTAGCAATTGCTAACATGATTCGGACAGACTCAAGCATCGCTACGGGTGAGAATGTCTCATCATAGTCAACTCCTTGAACTTGTCGAAAACCTTTTGCAACAAGTCGAGCTTTGTAGATAGTAACATTACCGTCAGCGTCAGTCTTCTTCTTGAAGATCCATTTATTCTCGATGGCTTGCCGATCATCGGGCAAGTCAACCAAAGTCCACACTTTGTTCTCATACATGGATCCCATCTCAGATTTCATGGCCTCAAGCCATTTCACGGAATTTGGGCTCATCATCGCTTCCTCATAGTTCATAGGTTCGTCATGGTCAAGTAACATGACCTCCAGAATAGGATTACCATACCACTTTGGTGCTGATCTTACTCTGGTTGACCTACGAGGTTCGGTAGTAACTTGATGTGTAGTTTCATGATCATTATCATCAGCTTCCTCACTAATTGGTGTAGGGATCACAGGAACTAATTTCTGTGATGAATTACTTTCCAATAAGGGAGCAGGTACAGTTACCTCATCAAGTTGTACTTTCCTCCCACTCACTTCTTTAAAAAAAACTCCTTCTCTAGAAAGGATCCATTCTTAGCAAAGAATATCTTGCCTTCGGATCTATGATAGAAGGTGTACCCAACTGTTTCCTTTGGGTATCCTATGAAGACACATTTCTCCGATTTGGGTTCAAGCTTATCAGGTTGAAGCTTTTTCACATAAGCATTGCAACCCCAAACTTTCAGAAACGACAACTTTGGTTTCTTGCCAAACCACAGTTCATACGGCGTCGTCTCAACGGATTTAGATGGTGCCCTATTTAACGTGAATGCAGTCGTCTCTAAAGCATAACCCCAAAATGATATCGGTAAATCAGTAAGAGACATCATAGATCGCACCATATCTAATAAAGTGCGGTTACGACGTTTGGACACACCATTACGTTGTGGTGTTCCGGGTGGCATGAGTTGCAAAACTATTCTGCATTGTTTCAAATGAAGACCAAACTCGTAACTCAAATATTCTCCTCCATGATCAGATCGTAGAAACTTTATTTTCTTGTTACGATGATTTTCCACTTCACTCTGAAATTCTTTGAACTTTTCAAATGTTTCAGAGTTGTGTTTCATTAAGTAGATATACCCATATCTGCTCAAATCATCTGTGAAGGTGAGAATAACGATACCCGCCGTGAGCCTCAATATTCATTGGACCACAAACATCAGTATGTATGATTTCCAACAAATTTGTTGCTCAGTCCATTGTTCCGAAGAACGGAGTTTTAGTCATCTTACCCATGAGGCATGGTTCACAAGTACCAAGTGATTCCAAAAGTCCATCAGAATGGAGTTTCTTCATGCGCACCAATATTACCCAAACTGCAGTGCCACAAATAAGTTGCACTATCATTATCAACTCTGCATCTTTTGGCTTCGATATTATGAATATGTGTATCACTACTATCAAGATTTAATAAAAATAGACCACTCTTCAAGGGTGCATGACCATAAAAGATATTACTCATATAAATAGAACAACCATTATTCTCAGATTTAAATGAATAACCGTCTCGCATCAAACAAGATCCAGATATAATGTTCATGCTTAACGCTACCACCAAATAACAATTATTCAGGTCTAAAACTAATCTCGAAGGTAGATGTAGAGGTAGCATGCCGACCGCGATCACATTGACTTTGGAACCATTTCCCGCGCGTATCGTCACCTCGTCCTTAGCCAATCTTCGCTTAATCCGTAGTCCCCGTTTCGAGTTGCAAATATTAGCAACAGAACCAGTATCAAATACCCAGGAACTACTACACATCGATAACATGTATATCACATATACCTTTGTTCACCTTGCCGTCCTTCTTATCCGCCAAATACTTGGGGCAGTTCCGCTTCCAGTGACCAGTCCCTTTGAAGTAGAAGCACTCGGTCTCAGGCTTAGGTCCAGAGTTGGGTTTCTTCACTTGAGCAGCAACTTGCTTGCCGTTCTTTTTGAAGTTCCCCTTCTTCCCTTTACCCTTTTTCTTGAAACTGGTGGTCTTGTTGACCATCAACACTTGATGCTCCTTCTTGATTTCTACCTCCACAGCTTTTAGCATTGCGAAGAGCTCGGGAATTGTCTTGTTCATCCCTTGCATATTATAGTTCATCACGAAGCTCTTGTAGCTTGGTGGCAGTGATCGAAGAATTCTGTCAATGACACTATCATCAGGAAGATTAACTCCCAGCTGAATCAAGTGGTTGTTATACCCAGCCATTTTGAGTATATGTTCACTAACAGAACTATTCTCCTCCATCTTGCAGCTATAGAACTTATTGGAGACTTCATATCTCTCAATCCGGGCATTTGCTTGAAATATTAACTTCAACTCCTGGAACATCTCATATGCTCCATGACGTTCAAAACGTCGTTGAAGTCCCGGTTCTAAGCCGTAAAGCATGGCACACTGAACTATCGAGTAGTCACCAGCTTTGCTCTGCCAGACGTTCACAACGTCCGGCGTTGCTCTTGCAGCAGGTCTTGCACCTAGCGGTGCTTCCAGGACGTAATTCTTCTGTGCAGCAATGAGGATAATCCTCAAGTTACGGACCCAGTCCGTGTAATTGCTACCATCATATTTCAACTTAGCTTTCTCTAGGAACGCACTAAAATTCAACGGAACAACAGCACGGGCCATCTATCTACAACAACATAGACATGCAAAAAACTATCATGTACTAAGTTCATGATAAATTAAAGTTCAATTAATCATATTACTTAAGAACTCCCACTTAGATAGACATCCCTCTAATCATCTAAGTGATCACGTGATCCAAATCAACTAAACCATGTCCGATCATCACGTGAGATGGAGTAGTTTTCAATGGTGAACATCACTATGTTGATCATATCTACTATATGATTCATGCTCGACCTTTCGGTCTCAGTGTTCCGAGGCCATATCTGCATATGCTAGGCTCATCAAGTTTAACCCGAGTATTCTGCGTGTGCAAAACTGGCTTGCACCCGTTGTATGTGAACGTAGAGCTTATCACACCCGATCATCACGTGGTGTCTTGGCACGACGAACTATAGCAACGGTGCATACTCAGGGAGAACACTTGTACCTTGAAAATTAGTGAGAGATCATCTTATAATGCTACCATCGAACTAAGCTAAATAAGATGCATAAAAGATAAACATCACATGCAATCAATATAAGTGATATGATATGGACATCATCATCTTGTGCCTTTGATCTCTATCTCCAAAGCACGGTCATGAGCACCATCGTCACCGACGCGACACCTTGATCTCCATCGTAGCATCGTTGTCGTCTCGCCAACTATTTTTTCTACGACTATCGCTACCGCTTAGTGATAAAGTAAAAACAATTACAGGGTGATTGCATTGCATGCAAAAAAGCGACAACCATATGGCTCCTGCCAGTTGTCGATAACTTTGTTACAAAACATGATCATCTCATACAATAAAATTTAGCATCATGTCTTGACCATATCACATCACAACATGCCCTGCAAAAACAAGTTAGACGTCCTCTACTTTGTTGTTGCAAGTTTTACGTGGCTGCTACGGGCTTAGCAAGAACCGTTCTTACCTACGCATCAAAACCACAACGATTTTTCGTCAAGTATGTGCTATTTTAACCTTCAACAAGGACCGGGCATAGCCACACTCGATTCAACTAAAGTTGGAGAAACTGACACCCGCCAGCCACCTATGTGCGAAGCATGTCAGTAGAACCAGTCTCGTGTAAGCGTACGCATAATGTCGGTCCGGGCCGCTTCATCCAACAATACCGTCGAATCAAAGTATGACATGCTGGTAAGTAGTATGACTATTATCGCCCACAACTCACTTGTGTTCTACTCGTGCATATAACATCTACACATAAACCTGGCTCGGATGGCACTGTTGGGGAATGCGGTAATTTCAAAATTTTCCTACGCACACGCAAGATCATGGTGATGCATAGCAATGAGAGGGGAGAGTGTTGTCCATGTACCCTCGTAGACCGAAAGCGGAAGCGTTATGACAACGCGGTTGATGTAGTCGTACGTCTTCATGATCGACCGATCTTAGTACCGAACGTATGACACCTCCGCAATCTGCACACCTTCAGCTCAGTGACGTCCCACGAACTCACGATCCAGAAGAGTGTCGAGGGAGAGCTTCGTCAGCACCACGGCGTGATGACAGTGATGATGATGCTACCGACGCAGGACTTCGCCTAAGCACCGCAACGATATGACCGAGATGGATTATGGTGGAGGGGGCACCACACACGGTGAAGAGATCAATTGTCAACTTGTGTGTCTATGGGGTGCCCCCCTCCCCCGTATATAAAGGAGTGGAGGAGGGGGAGAGGGCCGGCCTCCTAGGCACGCCCAAGGGGGGAGTCCTACTCCCGGTGGGAGTAGGATTCCCCCTTCCCTAGTTGGAGTAGGAGAGGGAAGGAAGGGGGAGAAGGAGAGAAGGAAAGGGGGGCAGGCCCCCTTCCTAATTCGGATTGGGCTTGGGAGGGGGGCGCCCAAACCTTGGCCACTTCCTCCTCCTTTCCACTAAGGCCAATAAGGCCCATTGACTCCCTGGGGGGTTCCGGTAACCTCCAGGTACTCCGGTAAATGCCCGAACTCACCCGGAACCATTCCGATGTCCAAACATAGCCATCCAATATATCAATCTTTATTTCTCGACCATTTTGAGACTCCTCGTCATGTTTGTGATCATATCCGGGACTTCAAACTACCTTCAGTGCATCAAAACACATAAACTCATAATACCGATCGTCACCAAACATTAAGCGTGCGGACCCTACGGGTTCGAGAACTATGTAGACATGACCGAGACATGTCTCCGGCCAATAACAAATAGCGGAACCTGGGTGCTCATATTGGCTCCCACATATTCTACGAAGATCTTTATCGGTCAAATCGCATAACAACATACGTTGTTCCCTTTGTCATCGGTATGTTACTTGCCCGAGATTCGATCGTCGGTATCTCAATACGTAGTTCAATCTCGTTACCAGCAAGTCTCTTTACACGTTCCATAATGCATCATCCAGTAATTAACTCATTAGTCACATTGCTTGCAAGGCTTATAGTGATGTGCATTACCGTGAGGGCCCAGAGATACCTCTACAACAATCATAGTGACAAATCCTAATCTCGATCTATGCCAACTCAACAAACACCATCGGAGACACCTGTAGAGCACCTTTATAATCACCCAGTTACATTGTGACCTTTGGTAGCACACAAAGTCTTCCTCAGGTATTCGGGAGTTGCATAATCTCATAGTCATAGGAACATGTATAAGTCATGAAGAAAGCAATAGTAACATACTAAACGATGAAGTGCTTAAGCTAACGGAATGGGTCAAGTCAATCACATCATTCTCTAATGATGTGATCCCGTTCATCAAATGACAACTCATGTCTATGGCTAGGAAACTTAACCATCTTTGATTAATGATCTAGTCAAGTAGAGGCATACGAGTGACACTTTGTTTGTCTATGTATTCACACATGTACTAAGTTTTTGGTTAATACAATTCTAGCATGAATAATAAACATATATCATGATATAAGGAAATATATAAATAACAACTTTATTATTGCCTCTAGGGCATATTTCCTTCAGACTTTGCCACTCATGATTCTGCCGCCAATGCATCAAAGCAATGTCCTCAAGCCACAGCTCCAAGGGTGATGACTGATTGTGAGCTACTCCTCAGTCTTCATCAGAAGGTCGATCGCAACCATAAATGTGTCAAGCGTCAGTTTGGTTTAATTCTTCACAACATGACTGCTACACATAATTCAGTGAAGAAGAACCACTACTACCTCCATGAAGTATTTGATCGCACCTGGGCTGTTCTGACTCATCTCTATGGTGATGAAGATCTCAAGCAGGACTTCAGCTGGTCTAAGCTACCGACGAAGAAATTCAAGAAAGTTGAAGTTCCTCCCTTGGTGCCTAGCTCATATTCTTCATCGTGCGAGACCGATGAAAATGAAGACTTGGACGACACTGCGGCAGGCCCTACTCCAACAACCGACCCCAACAATGCTGGCGCTCCTCCATCAACCTCGTGATGATATTCTTCAGGGGTGTTAGTCCTCATTTTTTGTCCCTTTTGGTCATTTGATGACAAAGGGGGAGAAATTTGAGTTAGTCTTCAAGCGGGTCTATCTATATGGGCGTTTTTTTGTTAAGTTGAAACTCTCGCTCTTCTGAAGTGTTTGTTGATCGAGTTGTAAACTTAAGTCCGATGGTGACCTGATACTTTTGCTCTGTTTTTCTGCATGCTATTTCCTCATATATGTTATGCATGCATGCTGAATTACATCAGTCACCATATTTCATCATGCATTTCAAATTCTTCATTCGATATGTTAAATGCGTGTATGAATTACAAGATATAGGGGGAGATCTCCATGATTCTACTCTTCATATGTGCATTGCTTCAAAAGAAAATTCCTCACTATGCACATCTTCAGGGGGAGTTATTCTATATCTTGCTATCAAATTCCTCAATATTGAGCACTTTCAATTAATATGTTTATCCCCATTCAGAACTTAACCTATATTGTCATCAATCACCAAAAAGGGGGAGATTGTAAGTGCATCTAGTGCTCCTTAGTGATTTTGGTGTATTGAAGACTTATATGTTAAGGGACTAATATGTTTGTGAGTGCACACAGGCTCTATAAGTCGATGAGGAGTTTGATACTTACAGTGAAAGTCGACCCCTAAAAATGAATATCTTCAGCTGAAGACTTTGGTTCTCCTAAAGACTTTGAAAGTGATGAAATTGGTGTGACCTTGAAGACTTGGATATTGATGCGAGAATTATGAAGCGTGAAGACTTTTGTTTTCGTAGTTTCATTTTCTCTTTCTTGAGTCATAGGAAACACCGTATTGTTAAAGGGGGTCGAGGTAATACTAAGGAAACTGATTTCCAAGTGATGCTCATCTCAAAATCCTACACCTACCCAATCCTTTCGAGTGAAGCCATTGGAAGTATCATATCAGTTCAGTCAATTGCTTCAGTGACAGAGACAAAGATCTTCTGGTATCTGAGAAATTTGTTCTGACTGAGGAGTTAGGAATTCACCAGTGCGGATTGCCAACACAGTGAGGAACATGATAGCCCCGAGGATTTCGAACCTAAAATCCGACCGTTGTTGAGCTACGTGCCAGCTGTCCAAAATATCCTACCACCTAACGGTCATATCGTTGAAGGGCATTTATGTCTTATCATGTCGGGCTGCTCCCTAGGCTATAAATAGCCGCCCCCTACAACCACTAGCTGGTTGACTGATCTGAGAGAAACTGACACTTGTCAATTGAGAGCATCCCATCCTCGAGGACTTTGAGCGAAAATCATTAAGTGAGGAAAACCCAAATCCCAAACCCAAACCTACAAACCCAAAGTGATTGAGCATCACTAAAGAGATTGTTCCTGTGTGCAACCGACGGTTGTTACCTTTGAGGACTGTGTATCCTCCAGACGGTTAGGCGTCATGGTTTGAGCATCCAAGAGGAATTGTGGATTGTCGAGTGACCGAGTCTGTGAAGGTTTGGAAGTCACCTGTGAAGACTTACCACGAGTGTTGGGTGAGGTCTGTGTGATCTTAGCTCAAGGAGAATATGGTGAGGACTATGTGTCCGGGACTGTGTATCCTCGAGTTTAAATACTCAGCCGCTCCAACCAGATGTACAACTATCACAAAAGTTGGAACTGGTCTACCAAATTATTGTCTTCACCAACCCTACTGGTTCTATTTCCTCAACCCTTTCATTTCCTCATTCATGTGTTGATGAACCTAATAATTATTGTTTGAAGCCTTGACTAAAGACTTTCTCTATTTTGTCAATCCAATTTCTTCAGTCACATTGTCTTCAGCCTGCATATCCTGTGTTTACGCTTTATGTCTGTCTTTCATTTCATCATGATGACTATGCTATTGCTCTGTTATGCTTATACCTGAGTACTTATTCCGCCGCTAGTTGTTCGTGACTTAGGAATTTCCTCACCCTGAAATTCCTCAGTGACGAACTTGTAAAAATCGCCTATTCACCCCCCCTCTAGTCGACTTAACGCACTTTCACTAAATGGGTGTGCATCCAACTTGCTTGCTCATGAATACCTAGGGCATTTGAGGAAGCCCATCGTTGGAATATACAAGCCAAGTACTATAATGAAAAATTCCCATTAGTATATGAAAGTGACAACATAGGAGACTCTTCTATCATGAATATCATGGTGCTACTTTGAAGCACAAGTGTGGCAAAAGGATATTAGCATTGCCTCTTCTCTCTTTTTCTCTCATTCTTTTGTTTTCTCATTTTTTTTGTTTTTTTGGGCCGTCCCTTTTTTTGGCCTCTTTTTTTATTTTTTTCGTCCAGAGTCACATCCCGACTTGTGGGGGAATCATAGTCTCCATCATCCTTTCCTCACTGGGACAATGCTCTAATAATGAAGATCATCACACTTTTATTTACTTACAACTCAAGAATTACAACTCAATGCTTAGAACAAAATATGACTCTATGTGAATGCCTCCGGTGGTGTACCGGGATGTGCAATGATTCAAGAGTGATATGTATGAAAAAATTATGAACGGTGGCTTTGCCACAAATATGATGCCAACTAGATGATCATGCAAAGCAATATGACAATGATGGAGCGTTTCATAATAAACGGGACGGTGGAAAGTTGCATGGCAATATATCTCGGAATAGCTATGGAAATGTCATAATAGGTAGGTATGGTGGGTGTTTTGAGGAAGGTAATGGTGGGTGTATGGTACCGGCGAAAGTTGCGTGGTACAAGAGAGGCTAGCAATGGTGGAAGGGTGAGAGTGCGTATAATCCATGGACTCAACATTAGTCATAAAGAACTCACATACTTATTGCAAAAATCTATAAGTCACCGAAACCAAGCACTATGCGCATGCTCCTAGGGGAAGGGTTAGCAGGAGTTAACCATCACGCGATCCCGGCCTCCACACAAAGGATGACAATCAAAGAAACACTTCATGCTCCAAATTTGTTACACAACGGTTCACCATACGTGCATGCTACAGGACTCACAAACCTCAACACAAGTATTTCTCAAATTCAAAATTACCCCACTAGCATGACTCTAATATCACCATCTTGATATCTCAAAACAATCATAAGGAATCAAACTTCTCATAGTATTCAATGCACTTTATATGAAAGTTTTTATTATATCCCTCTTGGATGCCTATCATATTAGGACTAAATTCATAACCAAAGAAAATTACCAAGCTGTTTACGAGTCTGAAAATAATATAAGTGAAGCATATGAGAGTTCATCAATTTCTTCAAAATAAAACCACCGACGTGCTCTAAAAAGATATAAGTGAAGCACTAGAGCAAATGACAAACTACTCCTAAAGATATAAGTTAAGATCAATGAGTAGTCGAATAATTATGCAACTATGTGAAGACTCTCTAACATTAAGAATTTCAGATCTTGGGATATTGTTCAAACAACAAGGAAAACAAAATAAAAGAAAATGACGCTGCAAGCAAAACACATATCATGTGGTGAATAAAAATATAGCTCCAAGTAAAGTTACCGATGAACGAAGACGAAAGAGAGGATGTCATTTGGGGCATCCCCAAGCTTAGGCTCTTGGTTATCCTTGAATATTACCTTGAGGTGCCTCGGGCATCTCCAATCTTAGGCTCTGGCCAATCCTTATTCCATAGTCCATCGAATCTTTACCCAAAACTTGAAAACTTCACAACACGAAACTCAACAGAAAACTCGTAAGCTCCGTTAGTATAAGAAAATAAAATCACCACTTAGGTACTGTTGTGAACTCATTTTAAATTAATATTGGCATTGTATCTACTGTATTCCAACTTCTCCATGGTTCTTACCCACCTATACTACTCATAGATTCATCAAAATAAGCAGACAACACATAGAAAATAGAATCTGTCAAAAATAGAACAGTCTATAGTAATTTGTAACTCCAAAAATTCTGAAAAAAATTAGTTCCACCTGAGCAATTTGTGCACCAATCCATAGCAAAAAGAATCAGGTCAAAAGCACGTTTCAGTAAGATTCTGGAAATTATTTACTGAGCGCAAAAGTTTCTGATTTTCAGCAGGATCAACACAACTATCACCACAAGCTATCCTAAAGGCTTTACCTGACACTTTATTGAAACAAAAGCTACAAAACATGATTATTAAAGTAGCATAATCATGTGAACACACAAAAACAGTAGGGGTAAATGTTGGGTTGTCTCCCAACAAGCATTTTTCTTTAATGCCTTTCTAGCTAGGCATGATAATTTCAATGATGCTCACATAAAAGATAAGAATTGAAACATAATGGGAGCATCATGAAGAATATGACTAGCACATTTAAGTCTAACCCACTTCCTATGCATAGGGATTTTGTGAGAAAACAACTTATGGGAACAAGAATCAACTAGCATAGGAAAGCAAAACAAGCATAGCTTCAAGATTTTCAACACATAGAGAGGAAACTTGATATTATTGCAACTCCTACAAGCATGCATTCCTCCCTCATAATAATTTTCAGTAGCATCACGAATGAATTAAGCAATATAACCATCACATAAAGCACTCTTTTCATTATGTGTAAGAATATAATTTTTATTACTCTCCACATAAGCAAACTTCTTCTCATGAATAGTAGTGGGAGCAAACTCAACAGAATAACTATCATGTAAGGCATAATCCAATTGAAAATTAAAATCAAGATGACAAGTTTCATGGTTATCGTTATTCTTTATAGCATACATGTCATCACAATAATCATCATAGATAGCAACTTTGTTCTCATAATCAATTGGAACCTCTTCCAAAATAGTGGATTCATCACTAAATAAAGTCATGACTCTCCAAATCCACTTTCATAATTATCACAATAAGATTCAACACCCTCCAAAATAGTGGGATCATTACTTCCTAAAGTTGACACTCTTCCAAACCCACTTTCATCAATATAATCATCATAAATAGGAGGCATGCTTTCATCATAATAAATTTGCTCATCAAAACTTGGCGGACTAAAAATATCATCTTCATCAAACGTAGCATCCCCAAGCTTGTAGCTTTGCATATCATTAGCATCATGGATATTCAAAGAATTCATACTAACAACATTGCAATCATGCTCATCATTCAAATATTTAGTGCCAAACATTTTATAGACTTCTTCCTCTAGCAATTGAGCACAATTTTCCATTCCTTTATTTTCATGAAAGACATTAAAAAGATGAAGCATATGAGGCAATCTCAATTCCATTTTTTGTAGTTTTCTTTTATAAACTAAACTAGTGATAAAACAAGAAACTAAAAGATTTGATTGCAAGATCTAAAGATATACCTTCAAGCACTAACCTCCCTAGCATCAGTGCCAGAAAAGAGCTTGATGTCTACTACGCAACTTGTTGGGGATATAACTATTAGTATGACCCGCCAAAAGGAGCCGGGTTATACTTACAAGCATTCTTGAAGACAGAAGCTCAAGCTTGAAGACGGCAGCTTAGTAAAGGCCCAAAGGCCCAGAGGTGACCTAAGGCCTGTAGTGTTAAACCGCCTTGATCATGTAACTTGTATTGTAAGGCAAGAAGGATTAAGAGACCGAGACGGATACAATCTATAAGCCGGACGGGACTCTGTAGAGCCGCTGGGCGTCGACCACAGTATATAAGGGGACGACCCGGCGGCGGTTCAAGATACCAAACAATAGCTCGAGAGCTAGGTCAAGCGATTCTGCTTCCTGGTTATTAAGACATACATAATCCCAATCACACCTAGACGTAGGCTTTTACCTTCATCGCAAGGGGCCGAACTAGTATAAACCTCTCATCTCTCTTGTCCTGATTAACCCCTTCAAGCTTCCTAGTTGCGATGGCTCCACGACTAAGTCCTTTCACTAGGACATCTGACGTGACAATTACACGACAGTTGGCACCCACCATGGGGCCAGCGCACGGTGGATTTCAGTCCTTGAAGGGCAGCTTCGAAGGGCTCAAGGGATACTGTCGGTGTCAAAACCGGCGGATCTCGGGTAGGGGGTCCCGAACTGTGCGTCTAGGCGGATGGTAACAGGAGACAAGGGACACGATGTTTTGCCCAGGTTCGGGCCCTCTTGATGGAGGTAAAACCCTATGTCCTGCTTGATTGATATTGATATTGTGGATGTTTACAAGAGTGGATCTACCACGAGATCAAGGAGGCTAAACCCTAGAAGCTAGCCTATGGTATGATTGTAATGGTTGTTGTTGTGTCCTACGGACTAGAGCCATCCGGTTTATATAGACACCGGAGAGGGCTAGGGTTACATAGAGTCGGTTACAATGGTAGGAGATCTACATATCCGTATCGCCAAGCTTGCCTTCCACGCCAAGGAAAGTCCCATCCGAACACGGGACGAAGTCTTCAATCTTGTATCTTCATAGTCTTGGAGTCCGGTCGATGATGATAGTCCGGCCGATGATAGTTCGGCTGATGATGGTAGTCCGGCTATCCGGACACCCCCTAATCCAGGACTCCCTCAGTAGCCCCTGAACCAGGCTTCAATCACGATAAGTCCGGCATGTATATTGCTTGGCATTGCAAGGCGGGTTCCTCCTCCGAATAGAAGATTGTGAACACCAGGATAGTGTCCGGCTCTGCAAAATAAATTCCACATTTCACCGTAGAGAGAATAATATATACACAAGTTCAATCTGCTGACATTTTTTGCGGCATGACGTCGTGCCACTACCAAGTCATTACTTGAATTGTTTTTTACTCTACCACCTCAGCGCATTTAGTGAAGCGGTTTCCTTGGCACGTCTTGTCGAAGCATAGATCGTGTTCCCCCTTAATCCGGGATTCTCATCAATACGGACGTGGGAAACCCAACCGCGCCATTGATGGTGACGCTTGGGGGATAAGCGAGTTTTACCAGGCCGGTGGGGGACGCGTAGACTTCGCCCGCCCATATAAGGGATAAGGATTCACCTTTTCACCTACGCCTTCTTCCTCCTTTGCTTATCCATCTCCGCGCACTCGAGCTCCAGCGCCCAAGCCCGCACATCTCGTCTCAACCTTCCCCAGTTATGTCCGGAGCGGGAGGCAAGTGGATGACCTCCTCCGTTACGGAGGAGCACATCGAAAGACTGCGCAGCGCCGGCTACCTGTCCGGCGACATCGCGCACCGGCTGCCCGATGAGGGGCAGCTCATCCCCACCCCCAGGCCCCATGAGAGGGTCGTTTTTCTTCCCCACTTCCTCCGCGGACTGGGTTTTCCACTTCACCCCTTTGTCCGGGGGCTCATGTTCTACTACGGCCTGGATTTCCATGATCTGGCGCCGAACTTCATCCTCAACATCTCGGCGTTTATCGTCGTGTGCGAGGCCTTCCTCTGCATCCAGCCCCACTTCGGCTTGTGGCTCAAGACCTTCAATGTCAAGCCGAAGGTAGTGAAGGGCACTCAAGCAGAGTGCAGAGGCGCCATGCTGGGCAAGATGCCCAACGTCCTTTGCTTCGAAGGGGCCTTCGTGGAATCCGTCAAGGGGTGGCAATCGGTGTGGTTCTATATCACCGAGCCGCGCGACCCTACGTGGGCGGCGGTCCCCGAGTTCAGATCTGGTATCCCCACGCAGCTCACCTCCTAGAAAGAGAAGGGCTTGCTGTGGGGTAGTTCGGAGGAGGTGACGGGACTCCAAGCCTGTATCCAGAAGCTGGTGAAGAAGCTCAGGCTGGTTAACATGGTCCAAGTCATGCTCGTCCGCCGGATTCTCCCATGCCAAGAGTGGGCATTCAATCTGTGGGGGTTCAATCCGGGACAGCACCAGACACTGAGCGGGCTCTTCGACACGACGTACGAAGGTGCCTGGAGGGTGCTGTTTAACGGCGCCGAAGCCCCCGCATCCGCGACTGAAGATCGCGGTTTTCGCTCGCAGCGCCAAGCCGACGAGGTAAGTGATTCTACCCCTTTACGGGACACTTGTTTTTCATAGTTTGACTCTATGCGGGTTTTAATTTCCCCTTTTCCTTTGACAGGACTGGATGAGGAAGGCGGAGCAGATTATCTGCCCGGCTCCTATGCCAGAAAACCCAGTAGACGCCCGTCTAACGAGGCTGCTGGTTCCGGCACCGCACGTGGTGCCGGAGAAGAAGGCCAAGAAGGAGGCCACGGGTGCTCGAAAGAGTTCCGTTTTCAGGTGTCCGATGACTCTGGGGCGGACTCCTCCCCCGAAAACGAGGAGGAGAAAGAGGACTCTCTCCCAGAGGAGGGAGAGAGGAAGAGAAAGGCTTCCTCAACAGGGGAGGCTGAAGGGTCCAAGAGGGGAAGGACTATTCCCCCGGACAGCTCCGCCAACATCAACGTTGGCGAGGAAGAATGGCCTTCAAGGGCCAGGCCTCCGGCGAGATCGTAAGTGTCCGGATTCCTAAATGATTCATAATTTCTTTTTCCGTGTCACATAGTGTCATTCTGATGCCGCATGCTGCCTATAGTCCGGCCAATGATGATCTCCCCGCTTGATCGAGCGGGTCGTTGGCTCCGTCGGATGTAGACTCCATCCCGACCGCCTCCACCCCTCGCGACACCGAGGACGCCGAGGTGGGAACCCAAGAAGGGACCCATCAAGGGGAGGCTTCGGAGGCGCCACGAGGCGGCCTCCCGGACTTGACGCCGGACTCCATATCAGAACCCGCAGTGGTTCCGTAGTCCGGCCAGCGGCCCCTTCGCAAGAAGGGCAAGACCGTGACACCGGCGGCTTCCGTCCAACTGGAGGCGCAGGACAATTTGTTGGAGGCACTCCAGAGCGCTTCCATCGAGGAAGAACACCGCACTATTATGAGTGCGGTGATTCAGAAGGTACAGCTCGCCAAGAGCGGGCTGACCAAAGCCTGCAGTAGCCTTCTATCAGGCTTTGAGGTAAGAAGTTTAAAAATATGCAATGTAATACCGCATAGATAGTAGCCCCTGATGCTCGGTTCGGTGTTCGGAAAGAAAAGTCGGACTAAGGATCTGAAAAAAAAGAAGATATACGCAGGGTTGCTAAAAAATTATGTCAATATAGGTTGCAGGTTGCGCTGCTGACCTTTGCCGCACTGACTGCAGAGGTTGGTGCTTTCAATCAGGAGCTCGAGCGGTCCGAGCAAGAGCTCGGCCGCGCCAAGAAGCAGCTCTAGGACAAAGAAGGTGAGTAACACCACTTTGAAATTGTACCTTACAGAAAAGGATTTAGGTTGCAACAAAAAATAACAAGGATAACATGGGTACTGCAGGGGCCACGAACGAGGTGGCAACCCTGAAGGAGGCCGTGTTCACGGCCGAACGCAATGCGGCCGCGGAACGGGCAGAGCGAGAAAAGCAGGAGGCGCGGGTGGCGGTGGTTCGGCAAGAGTTCCAGGCTCTCATGGAAAAGCATGAGAGTTTGGAGCATGACTCAAAGACTCGAGAGTCCGAGCTTGCCTCGGCTCTCGAAAGTGCCAAAACTACCAAGGCCGATGCCCATAAGTCCCTTCAGGAGATTGAGTTGGTGAGGAAGATAGCGGCGGGTAAGGCATTTTTCATGCAAAGCAAGCATGTGAATGTAAATTACGTGTTACTTACCCGAATTCGGAGCTCTCCAGGGGCGTTTGCAGATCTGCCTCGCAGCGTGTCTGATGCCGCCGCATTCTACCGAGCCGAGGAGGGGAGCTCAACGGAGAAGGTCTTCTGGTCTCAGTATGCTGAGGCCAGCCATCCGGTGCCCCCTAGCGACCAGCTGAAGCAGCTGGTCGAGCTCCACAAGGCGGCCGAGCAGGCCATGAAGGGCCTCATAGTCCGGCTGTGGCCTGGAGAGGCCATGCCTGGGAGATACTTCGGCCTCGTGCGACGATTGGTGGATGCGTGCCCCTAGGTGGAGGTTATCAAGCGCTCCGCCTGTAATGAAGGTGCTCGTCGGGCCCTTGCCCGCGCAAAGGTGCATTGGGGCAAGCTGGATGCGGAGAAGCTAATCACTGATGCGCCACCAGCGGGCAAGGAGTATCGTACGCCCGAGATGTACTATAAGACTGTTCTGAAGGGTGCCCGCAAGATTGCGGATGAGTGCCCCCGGGATGTAATTATTGAGTAAATTCGCAATGTGTTATCCTGTGCGCTGAAAACTTTGTTCATATGCGCTAAGCAATGCTTGTTAATTTAAAATATTACCTTCTATGCGGCCGTTTATTAAATCTGAGAGATGGCAAGTCGTCGGCTTCAGCCCCCATGCCACGAGTGCTGGGGTGTTCGGGATAAACTTGAGCACTCTTGTTCCCATTTTTGGGTCCATCTAGGGAGGCGCTCAACACAACGAACAAGGCAACCGGACTTATACTGCTTGAACACTCTCACTTAGCCATAGAATTCTATAATTTTAAATTTCGGCGAAGCCCCTAGTATTCGGAAGACCGATTAGGGGCGCTATCCACGCCTTCGTCGGACATTATCCGGAACTTCGCTCGAAGCGGCGTAGGTATTTAAGGACCCGAAAGGACCTCTCGAACAGCGACCAGTCTCTCGCCTTATCATGACAGTCAGTTTTAGCTTTCTCCACTGAGGCGTTAACCCGGCTCAACCGGGGCGCAATCGCAGTGGTTCTCCCAGTGCTACCTTAGCCGATAGAACGGAACGTAAGGTGCCAAACATGGGAGCCGGGCAAACCCAACTATTGACCCAAGACATGATTCGGAGCCGATTCATATAATGCTATAAGTTCGGGGTGCCGCACTTGTGAAAGTGTTCGGACTTTATCACACCATAATGCGGGGAACATAAGCCCCTGGTGTATTTGGCCGTACCAAAATGTACGGATGCAACATGTCGTAAATGAACATATATATATAAGATAATGCAATTATGGGCAAAAAGTGCTGCATTTTATTCGAGAAGATCTGCTATGAGTGCGGAATGATACAAATAGTGCGGAAAGCAAGGGATTGGACGAATTAAATGCGTCTCCCTCCAGGGGTAGGCCGCGGAATGGTGTATTTAACAAATTTAATGCTCGTAATGGAGACCACCTGAGTGTTCGTCGCGGCCTTTGTCCCTCCCTGGCTGTTGTATCATTAGTTCGGCAGGTTCGCCGCCGGACAAAGTTCTGCATAAAAAAGAGAGAAATAAAAGATAAAAAGAGCAACACACTTGGGAGCCCTGGTGTGGTCGAACCGCACTCTGGGTCTGTTGTGGTTGTGCCTCCCCCTATGCCCATGGTATCTCCAGGGCGTAATTATGTACGCGGAGAGTTTGTCTTGCAATTGTGCGAGGGCTGGGGTTGAGGCCGCATTCCTACGCATGCTCGGAACGTGCCAGGTGGTCTTGGTTAATGTTTCTCCGAGCGCGTTTGGCCGTGTCCGGTCGTTTAACGGCCGGACTCGAAAATTGCCTTAAAAGGCTGCTCTGTACTTCTGCCGCGAGAGCCGCTGTATGTTCCTCCGTTCGGAGGGAGCGTTCCGTGTTTCCATTGACCGTGATGACTCCACGAGGGCCTGGCATCTTGAGCTTAAGGTATGCATAATGCGGCACCGCGTTGAATTTTGCGAACACAGTTCGTCCGAGCAGAGCGTGATAGCCACTGCGGAACGGGACTATGTCGAAGATTAACTCCTCGCTTCGGAAATTATCCGGGGATCCGAAGACCACTTCCAGTGTAACTGAGCCTGTACAACTGGCCTCGACACCTGGTATGACGCCTTTGAAGGTTGTCTTTGTAGGTTTAATCCTTGAAGGGTCTACCCATCTTGCACACTGTATCCTGATAAAGCAGGTTCAGGCTACTGCCGTCGTCCATCAGGACTCTCGTGAGGTGAAATCCATCAACGATTGGGTCTAAAACCAATGCGGCGAATCCGCCATGGCGGATACTGGTCGGATGGTCTCTTCGATCGAAAGTGATCGGGCAAGAGGACCATGGGTTGAATTTTGGGGCGACTGGCTCCATCGCGTATACGTCCCTTAGTGCACGCTTCCGCTCCCTCTTGGGTATATGCGTTGCGTATATCATGTTTACCGTCTGAACTTGAGGGGGGAATCCCTTTTGTCCTCTGTTGTTCGGCGGCCGGGTCTCTTCCTCGTCATCGCTGTGTAGCCCCTTGTCATTGTTTTTGGCGATTAATTTGCCTGCCTGCTTGAATACCCAACAATCTCTGTTGGTGTGGTTAGCTGGCTTTTCGGGGGTTCCATGTATTTGACAGGAGCGGTCGAGTATTCGGTCCAAATTGGACGGGCCCGGAGTGGTTCTTTTGAATGGCTTCTTCCGTTGACCGGGCTTGGAGCCTTGGAATCCGGCGTTGACTGCCGTATCCTCATTGGTGTCGCCGTTAATGCGGCGTTTGTTTTTGTTTCGACGCAACCTACCATTGCGGTCCTTGGTATCCGGACTGCCAGCGTTTTTGCTGAGGTTGTTGCTGCGAGCTAGCCAGCTATCCTCTCCCGCACAGAAGCGGGTCATGAGTGATGTGAGGGCTACCATGGATTTCGGCTTTTCCTGTCCTAGGTGCCGGGCCAGCCACTCGTCGCGGATGTTATGTTTGAAGGCAGCGAGGGCCTCTGCATCCGGACAGTCGATGATTTGATTTTTCTTTGTTAAGAACCGTGTCCAGAATTGCCTGGCCGATTCATCTGGCTGCTGGATTATGTGGCTTAGGTCATCTGCGTCCGGTGGTCGCACATATGTGCCCTGGAAGTTGTTGAGGAATGCGGCTTCCAGGTCTTCCCAGCATCCAATTGACTCTGCGGGCAGGCTGTTAAGCCAATGCCGAGCTGGTCCTTTAAGCTTGAGCAGGAGATATTTGATGGCGTGAAGATCGTCGCCGCGGGCCATGTGTATATGGAGGAGATAATCCTCAATCCAAACCGCGGGGTCTGTTGTGCCATCGTAGGATTCGATATTAACGGGTTTAAACCCTTCAGGGATTTGATGATCCATTACTTCGTCAGTGAAGCATAGTGGGTGTGCAGCGCCTCTATATTGAGCAATATCGCGACGTAGCTCGATAGAGCGTTGTCTGCTATGTTCAGCCCGGCCGGAGTGGTTGTATCCGGCGCGACGGTATTCGTCGTGGGTCTTGGGGCGCCCACGTGATCCATAGATAGATCTGGATTGTCTTGCCTTGTCCTCCAATATATCCCGCAAGTCCGGCGCGTTCCCCCGTGGCTTCATGCTTTTTGAGCGATGTCGGGGTACGGTTTTGGTGGAGGGCTTGCATGCCTCTCTGTCGCGGCCACGAGGTGGTCGGTCTGCCGTATTGTGCGCTGGTGATGCAGGTTTGTACGCTTCCTCCTCTAGTCGGGGGAGCAACTTGCGTTTTGGGTAACTTTTGGAGGGGCGTTCGAGTTCATACTCTTCGGCCGCGAGGACCTCGGTCCATCTGTCGGCCAGTAGGTCTTGATCAGCTTGAAGCTGTTGCTGCTTTTTCTTGAGGCTGTTTGCCGTGGCCATTAGCCTGCGTCTAAAACGCTCTTGTTCGACGGGATCCTCAGGCACGACGAATTCGTCGTCATCGAGGCTTGCCTCGTCTCCGGAGGGAGGTAAGTAATTATCATCCTCGACCTCTTCGTCTGCCGCCCTCTCGTGAGGGCTTGCTTCTGCCTCCTCCTGTGCTGGATCGTGCTGGAGGGGGTTATCTTCGGCACTTTCCGGGGTGTTATTATCTCCTGTGCCAGAATCTCCATTCTTGCTGTGGCGGGATTTAGAGCGGCGCCACTGACGTCGGCGCTTGGGCTGTTTCTTTAAGGAATCGGCCTCCGTTGCTTCTTCGTCGTCCCCATCTTTTGGGGTGTCCACCATGTATATGTCGTATGATGAGGTGGTCTTCCAGTGTCCTGTAGGCACTGGTTCTTGATAGTCTCCGGCATAGTCGTCCATACCGTCGATGTCTTCGGAGTCATAGTCGAGTACGTCGGTTAGATCGTCGATGGTGGCTACGAAGTGGGTGGTGGGTGGGCTCTGAATTTCTTCGTCGTCCGCGTCCCAACCATCCTGGCCGTAGTTCAGCCAGGGCTCTCCGGATAGCGAGAGATGCTTCAGTGAATTTAAGATATCGCTGAAGGGTGAGTGCTGAAAAATGTCCGCAACGGTGAATTCCATGATCGGCGCCCAATCGGATTCGACTGGCAGGGGCACAGGAGGTTCGGAGTCCGGAAGAGAGTCCGGCACCTCGGAGTCATGAGCTTTATGCGGGACCAGGTAAGTGTTCGGCTCCATCGCCGTAGAAGTTGCAGCTCCCGAGGCGGTGTCCAGCCATCCGTCCTCGATCTAAGCGATCGGCTCCGGACTATGGGTCGGAGCGGATTCGTGTGCGGCCTCCAAGGTGCTGTCCGGCGGCAGAGTTAGGTCGTGCCCCTCGTGACAGCGCGGCATGCTCGGCTGTGGCTCAGATCCATCGAAGATCAAGTCCCCGCGGATATCGGCCGTGAAGTTTAGGCTTCCAAACCTGACCTGACGGCCAGGGGCGTAGCTCTCGATCTGCTCCAGATGGCCAAGAGAGTTTGCCCGCAGTGCGAAGCCGCCGAATACGAAGATCTATCCGGGGAGAAAAGTCTCACCCAGGACTGCGTCGTTGTCGATTGAAGAGGCCATCAAGCCTATCGGTGACGACACAGAGGAACTCTCAATGAAAGCACCAATGTCGGTGTCAAAACCGGCGGATCTCGGGTAGGGGGTCCCGAACTGTGCGTCTAGGCGGATGGTAACAGGAGACAAGGGACACGATGTTTTACCCAGGTTCGGGCCCTCTTGATGGAGGTAAAACCCTACGTCCTGCTTGATTGATATTGATATTGTGGATGTTTACAAGAGTGGATCTACCACGAGATCAAGGAGGCTAAACCCTAGAAGCTAGCCTATGGTATGATTGTAATGGTTGTTGTTGTGTCCTACGGACTAGAGCCATCCGGTTTATATAGACACCGGTGAGGGCTAGGGTTACATAGAGTCGGTTACAATGGTAGGAGATCTACATATCCGTATCGCCAAGCTTGCCTTCCACGCCAAGGAAAGTCCCATCCGGACACGGGACGAAGTCTTCAATCTTGTATCTTCATAGTCTTGGAGTCCGGTCGATGATGATAGTCCGGTCGATGATAGTTCGGCTGATGATGGTAGTCCGGCTATCCGGACACCCCCTAATCCAGGACTCCCTCAGATACGCTTTGGGCCAGATGACCAAGAGTCGTTGCGGCAAGCTCTACATCGATGACGCAGGCTGGGGCCCCGAGGCCGGCTCAATTGAGTACGGGTACCGGGTCTCCTTCGATGGAATCCACGTCTTCATCGGCAAGATCGGTGAGCCGGGCCCTGAGCCGGACATCTGCACCGACCTCGTCGAGACGGCTCAGCGTGCGAAACCCGCCCGGGCTCCGCCAGCTATGAAGCGTGCCTTCATGGGATGCATCCACGGAGGACTCTCTGAAGATTCTGCCTCTGATGGTGAGGCAGCCATCTACTCTGACGGTGAGTCATCCACAGGTGAGACATATTCATTGTACCAACTACAGGATGGCGGGCTTGGCGGCTATTCCGATGGTAGTAGTAGTATTTGGGATTGTCTTGAGCCACCGAGCAGGGTCGGGATCTTCAAGGCCGGCACCCAACCCATCCAAGACTCTGCAACTGTAGCAGCCGTAACTTCCGGGTCAGCGGCAGCCAGGGCAGGAGGCCCAGTGCGGTCGCCGGCTCAGGTGTTAATGGATCTCACCGACAAGCTGACCACCCTGTTAACCGCCGTAGTCAGCCCGGCGGATCAAGCCAATCATGATGCAGAGGTGGCACAGTTAAAGTTGGATATGGCACAAGCTAAGGAGGACCTGGCAACGGAAGATGTTAGGATAACCATAGAGCGGGCGACTCTGGACATTCAGGCTCAGCAGACCCAGGCGCACGCTTTCCGGCTTACACAAGACCAGAATGCGGCTAATGAGGTCATGAGGAGAAGGCATCAGAAGATTCAGTCTCGACTTCCCCCGGATTACGACCCTCAGAACCTTTTTAACATGCAAGGATCAGGACCCAGTAACCCGCCGTGGCTTACTCCGCAGACAGGCAACCCGCCGTGGCTCCCTCCATGCACAGGAACGGACCATGTTGTGGCACCCAGGGACGGAGCGCCGTTTCAGCCGCCAGTGATGGGACCTCCTTGTGTGAACATGGCGTTGCCTCAGTACATACCAACACCCCTGGGTCATTATTCCAACCCATTGGAAAACATGATAGCAGCGGCGACCCGATTGGCGGCTCTACCAATCGATGGCGACTATCCGACTGCAGTTGAAACCCGCCAGGTCTGGGGACTTCTTCAAACGGCTTTGGTACAACAGGAGGCGTACTCATACAACCGATACTGGATCCATTCGAACCCTCGTCCAAGACGGAGCCCGAGTTATAGCAGGCACATGGATTCAGCGGCCGTATCAAGCAATGTTAGACGCCGTGACCAGCCAGGTGGCGGTAACCCGCCGCGTCATGAGGCCGTTAACTTGGTGGAGCAAGAGAGACTACGGCAAGAGGCCGAACAGGCGGCTGAGCAAGCGACTCAGTTGATGGCTTATCAGCCATATCCGGTTTATCCAGTGACTTCTGTTGAGGCAGGTATAGCCACCCGGACTGGAGGAGTCCCGTGTCTGGTGCCGGCTCTACGTAACGAGCGGTTGCTTAAAGATTTTAAAGGGCCGAGGAAGGTGCCGAACTACACAGCCGACTTATAGCCTGGGGCATGGATTGAGAGGTACGAGATGGCTATGGAGCTGTTGGAGGTTTCTGACGCAGCAATGGCTAAGTACTTCACCATGATGTTGGATGGAACCGCCCGCACCTGGTTGAAAGGCCTGCCACCTAATTCAATCAGTTCATGGGCAGAGTTAAAGGCCCGGTTCATCCAGAACTTCAAAGACACGTGCAAGCAGCCCATGTCGATCGTGGATCTGACGAATTTTAAGCAGGAAGAGGGTGAGTCTACAACCCATTGGGTACGCCGGGTTAAGGCCATAATACATTCATCTGACAAGATGGATTCCAGCTCTGCAGTCTTATTGTTGGAGAAGAATTGCCGTTTCTTACCTTTGAAACAAAAGCTGGGGAGGCTCAAACGTGAGTGCAATGATATGGGCACGCTGATGGTGGCTCTAGTCAAGTGTGCCGATTCTGATAGTACCAAGGGTCCCGAGTCTGATGATGAAAAGGCAGGGAAGGGAAAGAAGAACTACAACGGCAAGGGCTCTCAGCACAACCCGGCAAATCAAGGAGGTAATAAACGTAAGGCTGACGGTAGTTTGGATTTTGTGGCTAACACCAATGCACAGGGTCATAACCAGCGGCGCAAGGGAAGGCCACCTCCTCGGTCCAGCGGGTCAGGACCCACACTTGAGCAGTTGTTGAATGAACCTTGTCCGAGGCACGGTACTAAAGAGAAGCCGGCTACACATTTGTGGAAGGACTGCACGATTATGAAGGCGTTTAAGAATTCCAACATGTTTGACGGTAACAATGGCCCGGGCGGCTCAGGTGGTGGCGGCTTTCATGGCCCGGGCGGCGGGTCAAATCCCAATTTTCAAAATTCCCATGGAAACCAGGGTGGATATAACCAACAGGCTGGTCAGGGCAGTCAGCAGAAACAACAAGGTGGATACCAGAGCAATCCAAAGCAGCTGAACAGTGGGCAATATCATGTGTTTACCACCAGTTTGTGCAAACAGGACCAGAAGCTTCATAAGAGGGCCGTGAATGCGGTTGAGCCGGCAATCCCTCATTATTTGAGGTGGTCTGAACAACCTATCATATGGAGTACAGAGGATCACCCTCCCCGGGTTGACAATCCGGGTCACTTAGCCCTGGTCGTAGCCCCTCAAGTGGGTGGATACAAGTTCACCAAGGTGCTGATGGATGGAGGCAGCAGCATCAATATCCTTTATTATGAGACCTTCCGTCGCATGGGGCTGACTGATAAGAGCCTTAAGAAGTCCAACGCTGTTTTCCATGGAGTTGTACCTGGTAAGTCAGCGTATCCAGTCGGCAAGATAGAGTTGGAGGTAGCGTTTGGAGATGAATATGTTCCAGAGCCGAGAAGTTAACATTTGAAGTGGTTCAGATCAAAAGCCCATATCATGCTCTGTTTGGGCGGCTGGCTTATGCCAAGTTCATGGCACGGTCGTGTTATGTGTACTTGCAGCTCAAAATGCCGGGTTATAAAGGAACCATTACGGTACACGGGAGACGCAAGGTGGCTCTGGAATGTGAAGAGGGTGATGCGGCTTATGCTGAGTCGCCATGCGCGACGGAAGAGTTAAAGTTCTACAAGGACAATGTTGACCCGGCGGATATGACATCCTTGAAGAAGCCAACTACAGAGCATGAGCCGGTCATGAAATTTCAGTCGGCGGAGGAGACTAAGCTTGTTGATTTTGTCCCAAGCGACTCATCCAAGCAGTTCAGTATCAGTGCTAATTTGGATCCCAAATAGGAAGGCGCGCTCATCGAGTTCGTCCGTAAGAATCGGACATTTTTGCATGGAAGCCATCTGACATGCCAGGTGTACCGAGAAGACTTGCTGAGCACACTCTTAATATCGATCCAAAGTTTAAGCCGGTAAAGCAATTTCTTCGGTGGTTTAATGAGGAGAGAAGGAAAGCTATTGGTGAGGAAGTGGCCCGGCTCTTGGCGGCTGGGTTCATCATTGAGGTGTTTCACCCAGAGTGGCTGGCTAACCCGGTGCTTGTTCTCAAGAAAAACAGCACTTGGCATATGTGTGTGGATTACACGGACTTAAACAAGGCTTGTCCTGCTGATCCTTTTGCTCTCCCTCGCATTGATCAGATCATCGATGCCATGGCAGGTTGTGAGCGTTTGAGCTTTTTGGATGCTTACTCTGGTTATCATCAGATCAAGATGGTTGTTAAGGACTAGGAGAAGACGGCGTTCATCACTCCATTTGGAGCCTTCTGCTATGTTTCAATGCCTTTTGGGCTCAAGAGTGCCCAAGCGACTTACCAGCGATGTGTACAGAATTGTCTCCATGATCAGATTGGACACAATGCTCATGCTTATGTGGATGACATAGTGGTTAAATCCAGAGAGAATGAGACCTTGATCGATGATCTCAAGGAAACCTTTGATAATCTCCGGGTTTACAAGATGATGCTTAACCCGGCCAAGTGTGTTTTGGTGTGCTTGCAGGCAAGCTTTTGGGCTTTCTAGTTTCTAACAGAGGCATCGAAGCTAACCCGGAGAAGATCAAAGCCATCACCTCCCTGGCCAAACCGGCGTGTATTAATGATGTCCAGCATTTGGCGGGTCGTATCGCCGCCTTAAGCCGGTTCATAAGCCGGTTAGGGGAGAAGGCTATGTCGTTGTATCAGATGATGAAGAAGACGGATAGCTTTACTTGGAATGATGCTGCCAATACTGCCTTTGAAGATCTGAAGAGACAGTTGGCTGAGCTGCCGGTTCTTGCTGCTCCCATTGATAGGGAGCCCTTGCTCCTATATGTGGCTGCTAACACACATGCTGTCAGTGTGGCTATTGTGGTGGAGCGCAAGGAGGCTGGCAAGGAGTACCCGGTTCAGCGGCCGGTTTACTACATCAGTGAGGTATTGATTGAGTCCAATCAGCGATATCCGCACTGGCAGAAGCTTGTCTATGGGGTGTTTATGGCCAGCCGGAAGCTTAAGCAATACTTCTTGGGCCATCCCATCACTGTGGTTAGTGCTGCCCCCTTGGGGGATATCATTCAGAACAGAGAGGCCACAGGGCGAGTCGCCAAATGGGCCATTGAGCTTGGGCCTCATGGTTTAAAATATGTGCCACGCACAGCTATTAAATCTCAAGCATTGGTGGATTTCATTAATGACTGGACGGAATTGCAGATGCCTGAGGAAAAGCCGGACAATACCTATTGGACAATTCATTTTGACGGGTCTAGGCAATTGGAAGGCTCGGGGACTGGAGTTATTTTGGCTTCCCCTCGGGGTGATAAGTTTTGTTATGTACTCCGGATGATGTTTCCTTGTACTAACAATGCAGCTGAGTATGAAGCCTTGCTCCATGGTCTCCGGATAGCTAAAGAGATGAATTTAAGCCGGGTAAGGTGCTTCGGCGACTCAGATCTCGTGTCTCAGCAAGTGTCAGGCAAGTGGGACTCAAAGGACCCTCTCATGGCGGCTTATCACCGGGAGGTTGATGCAATTGCGGGGCACTTCAAGGGTTATCAGGTGGAACACATTGACCATGGAAAGAACGAGGCGGCTGACGCCTTAAGTCGGCTGGGATCTCAGCGTAAGCCGGTGCCGCCTAATACTTTCTTAAATGTTTTGTATAACCCTTCTGTCAAGCTACCTACAGAGGAAGATTTGGCTGTCCCAGACCCTGAGGCACAGTTGGCGGTGGCTCTTCATGTCATTACAGATTGGACGGTGTTGTATCTGGCTTATATGACACGGGGCGAGTTGCCTGAGGATGAAACCTTGGCCAGGCAGATAACCCGGCGGTCTAAGTCCATGACGATTATCAATGGCGAGTTACATCATTGCAGTGTTACAGGGGCTTTTCAGCGTTGCATCTCTCCTGAAGAAGGCCAAGAGATTCTCTGTGAGATTCATGAAGGAGATTGCGGTCATCACGTCGGGTCAAAATCTCTCGTGGCTAAAGCCTTTCGTCATGGGTTTTATTGGCTGACGGCTCATGCAGACGCAGAAGATCTGGTCAGTAAATGTGACGGTTGTCAGAAGTTCTCAAGGCGGGCTCATGTGCCGGCTCAAGAGCTGAGGATGATTCCAAATACTTGGCCATTTGCAGTCTGGGGGCTTGACATGGTTGGGCCTTTCAAGAGATCCAAAGATAAAAAGACTCGCCTGTTGGTGGCGGTTGATAAGTTTACAAAGTGGGTTGAGGCAGAGCCGGTAAGTAAGTGTGATGCAGTCACGATGGTTCAATTCATGAAGAAGGTGATATTTCATTTTGGTTTTCCACACAACATTATAACTGACAATGGCACTAATCTGTCTAAAGGCGCCATGGAGGAGTTCTGTCAACATGAGCATATCCGGCTTGATGTTTCATTGGTGGCTCACCCTCACTCCAATGGTCAAGCCGAGAGAGCCAATCAAGAGATCCTGAAAGGCATTAAGCCCCGGCTCTTTGTCCCTTTGCAACGGACGCCGGGTTGTTGGGTTGAGGAGTTACCTTCAGTATTATGGAGCATCAACACTACTCCTAACAGATCTACGGGTTATACGCCTTTCTTCATGGTCTACGGAGCTGAGGCGGTTCTCCCTAGTGACATCCATCATGATTCACCTCGTGTGGCGGCTTACGTGGAGGAAGACAATAAACAAGCACGCCAGGATGCTCTTGATCTGTTAGATGAACATCGGGACTTGGCAGCCGCCCGTTCGGCGATTTATCAACAGGATTTGCACCGTTACCACAGCCGCCGAGTTAAATCCAGATCTTTTCAGGAAGGTGATCTGGTGCTCCGGCTCATCTAGGATCAAACTGATGCTCACAAGTTATCCCCACCTTGGGAAGGACCATTTGTGGTCAGCAAGAACTTAAATAACGGGTCATACTACCTTATTGACGTTCGAGAGCACAAAGACTCACGTAAGTCGGAGGAGGAGACCCGGAGGCCGAGGAAAATTGCTGATCTCCGGCCCTACTACACTTAAGCCATAGGCTCCACTGATGTACATATTTTGCCAATGTATATATTATGATAAATAATAAAGCAGGACCTCTGTCCTTTTCCCTTCTCACAAGGTAAATTTGTCATTATTATTATCATCTTTTTATCACATGATCGTGCGGGGATGGGTCTGTTGGAAATATGCCCTAGAGGCAATAATAAAATGGTTATTATTATATTTCCTTGTTCATGATAATTGTCTATTGTTCATGCTATAATTGTGTTATTCGGAAATCCTAATACATGTGTGAATACATAGACCACAACATGTCCCTAGTGAGCCTTAGTTGACTAGCTCGTTTATCAATGGATGGTTACAGTTTCCTGACCATAGACATTGGATGTCATTGATAACGGGATCATATCACTAGGAGAACGATGTGATGGACAAGACCCAATCCTAAGCATAGCACAAGATTGTGTAGTTCGTTTGCTAGAGCTTTTCTAATGTCAAGTATCATTTCCTTAGACCATGAGATCGTGTAACTCCCGGATACCGTAAGAGTGCTTTGGGTGTACCAAACGTCACAACGTAACTGGGTGGCTATAAAGGTCTACTACAGGTATCTCTGAAAGTGTCTCTTGGGTTGACGCGAATCGAGACTGGGATTTGTCACTCCGCATGACAGAGAGGTATCTCTGGGCCCACTCAATAATGCATCATCATAATGAGCTCAATGTGACCAAGTGGTTGGTCATGGGATCATGCATTACGGTACGAGTAAAGTGACTTGCCGGTAACGAGATTGAACGAGGTATTGGGATACCGACGATCGAATCTCGGGCAAGTAACATACCGATTGACAAAGGGAATTGTATACGAGATTACTTGAATCCTCGACATTGTGGTTCATTCGATCAGATCATCGTGGAACATGTGGGAATCAACATGGGTATCCAGATCCCGCTGTTGGTTATTGGCCGGAGAGTTGTCTCGGTCATGTCTGCATGATTCCCGAACCCATAGGGTCTACACACTTAAGGTTCGGTGACACTAGGGTTATTAGGAAGACTTGTAAGTGATTACCGAATGTTGTTCGGAGTCCCAGATGAGATCCCGGACGCCACGAGGAGTTCCGGAATGGTCCGGAGGTGAAGATTTATATATGGGAAGTTGTCATACGGTCACCGGAAAAGTTCGGGGGCATATCGGTATTGTACCGGGGCCACCGAAGGGGTTCCAGGGGTCCATCGGGAGGGGCCACCTCTCTCGGAGGGCCTCATGGGCCGTAGTGGGCAGGCAACCAGCCCCTGGAGGGCTTTGCGCATCCCCCCCTTGGGCCCATGCGCCTAGGGTTGGGGGGGAACCCTAGAGGGGGCGCCCCCTTGCTTGGGGGGCAAGCCCCCTCCCCTTGGCCGCCCCCCTCTAGATCTCATCTAGAGGGGCCGGCCCCCTTCCCCCTTCCCCTATAAATAGAGAGGCGAGGGGAGGGCTGCATAACACATCCAAGGCGCAGCCCCTCCCCTCCCCAACACCTCTCTTCCTCTGATTAAGAGCTTGGCGAAGCCTTGCCGGAGTACTGCCGCTCCACCACCACCACGCCATCGTGCTACTGTTGGAGCCCTCTTCCTCAACCTCTCCTTCCCCCTTGCTGGATCAAGAAGGAGGATACGTCACCGCTCCGTACGTGTGTTGAACGCGAAGGTGCCGTCCGTTTGGTGCTAGGATCCTCAGTGATTTGGATCACAACGAGTACGACTCCATCAACCCCGTTCTCTTGAACGCTTCTGCTCACGATCTACAAGGGTATGTAGATGCACTCATCTCTCTCGTTGCTAGATGACTCCATAGATTGATCTTGGTGATGCATAGAATTTTTTTATTTTCTGCAACGATCCCCAACAGTGGCATCATGAGCTAGGTCTATGCGTAGTTTCTATGCACGAGTAGAACACAAGATTGTTGTGGGCGTCGATTTTGTCAATTTACTTGCCACTACTAGTCTTATCTTGTTTCGGCGACATCGTGGGATGAAGCGGCCCGTACCGACCTTACATGTACGCTTATGTGAGACAGGTTCCACCGACTGACATGCACTAGTTGCATAAGGTGGCTAGCGGGTGTCTGTCTCTCCCACTTTAGTCGGATCGGATTCGATGAAAAGGGTCCTTATGAAGGGTAAATAGAAATTGGCATATCACGTTGTGGTTTTGGCGTAGGTAAGAAACGTTCTTGCTAGAAACCTATAGCAGCCATGTAAAAACATGCAACAACAATTAGAGGACGTCTAACTTGTTTTTGCAGCATATGCCTTGTGATGTGATATGGCCAAAAAGGATGTGATGAATGAATTATATGTGATGTATGAGATTGATCATGTTCTTGTAACAGGAATCACGACTTGCATGTCGATGAGTATGAAAACTGGCAAGAGCCATAGGAGTTGTCTTTATTTATTGTATGACCTGCGTGTCATTGAATAATGCCATGTAATTACTTTACTTTATTGCTAAACCGTTAGCCATAGTAGTAGAAGTAATCGTTGGCGTGACAACTTCATGAACACACGATGATGGAGATCATGATGATGGAGATCATGGTGTCATGCCGGTGACGATGATGATCATGGCGCCCCGAAGATGGAGATCAAAAGGAGCAAAATGATATTGGCCATATCATGTCACTATTTGATTACATGTGATGTTTATCATGTTTTAGCATCTTATTTTCTTAGAACGACGGTAGTAAATAAGATGATCCCTCATAATAATTTCAAGAAAGTGTTCCCCCTAACTGTGCGTCGTTGCGAAAGTTCGTTGTTTCGAAGCACCACGTGATGATCGGGTGTGATAGATTCTAACGTTCACATATAACGGGTGTAAGACAGATTTACACATGCAAAAAACACTTAGGTTGACTTGACGAGCCTAGCATGTACAGACATGGCCTTGGAACACAAGAGACCGAAAGGTCGAACATGAGTCGTATAGAAGATACGATCAACATGAAGATGTTCACCGATGATGACTAGTCCGTCTCACGTGATGATCGGACACAGCCTAGTTGACTCGGATCATGGATCACTTAGATGACTAGAGGGATGTCTATCTGAGTGGGAGTTCATTATATAATTTGATTAGATGAACTTAATTATAATGAACTTAGTCTAAAATCTTTGCAATATGTCTTGTAGATCAAATGGCCCACGCTAATGTTGCCCTCAACTTCAACGCGTTCCTAGAGAAAACCAAGCTGAAAGATGATGGCAGAAACTATACGGACTGGGTCCAGAACTTGAGGATCATCCTCATAGCTGCCAAGAAAGCATATGTCCTAGATGCACCGCTAGGTGAAGCACCCGTTTTCCTAGCAAATCAAGACGTTATGAACGCCTGGCAGTCGTGTAGTGATGATTACTCCCTGGTTCAGTGCGGCATGCTTTACAGCTTAGAACCAGGGCTCCAAAAGCACTTTGAGCAGCACGGAGCATACGAGATGTTCCAAGAGCTGAAAATAGTTTTCCAAGCTCATGCCCGGGTCGAGAGATATGAAGTCTCCGACAAGTTCTACAGTTGTAAGATGGAGGAGAATGGTTCTGTCAGCGAGCACATACTCAAAATGTCTGGGTTGCACAACCGCTTATCTCAACTGGGAGTTAATCTCCCGGATGACGCGGTGGTTGACAGAATCCTCCAGTCGCTCCCACCTAGCTACAAGAGCTTTGTGATGAATTTCAATATGCAAGGGATGGTGAAAACCATTCCTGAGGTATATTCAATGCTGAAATCAGCGAAGGTGGAGATCAAAAAGGAACATCAAGTGTTGATGGTCAATAAACCACTAGTTTCAAGCAAGGCAAGGGTAAGAAGAACTTCAAGAAGGACAACAAGGGAGTTGTCGCGCCCGGTAAGCCAGTTGCCGGGAAGAAGCCGAAGCATGGACCCAAACCTGAGACTGAGTGCTTTTATTGCAAGGGAAGCGGACACTGGAAGCGGAACTGCCCCAAGTACTTAGCGGACAAGAAGGCCGGCAAGACCAAAGGTATATGTGATGTACATGTAATTGATGTGTACCTTACCAGTACTCGTAGTAGCTCCTGGGTATTTGATACCGGTCGATTGCTCATATTTGTAACTCAAAACAGGAGCTGCGGAATAAACGGAGACTGGCGAAGGACGAGGTGACGATGCGCGTCGGGAATGGTTCCAAGGTCGATGTGATCGCCGTCGGCACGCTACCTCTACATTTACCTACGGGATTAGTTTTAAACCTCAATAATTGTTATTTAGTGCCAGCTTTGAGCATGAACATTGTATCTGGATCTCGTTTAATATGATATGGCTACTCATTTAAATCCGAGAATAATGGTTGTTCTATTTATATGAGAGAAATGTTTTATGGTCGTGCCCCGCTGGTCAATGGTTTATTCTTAATGAATCTCGAACGTGATGTTACAAATATTCATAGTGTGAATACCAAAAGATGTAAGGTTGATAACGATAATCCCACATACTTGTGGCATTGCCGCCTTGGTCACATTGGTGTCAAATGCATGAAGAAGCTCCATGCCGATGGACTTTTGGAGTCTCTTGATTATGAATCATTTGACACATGCGAACCATGCCTCATGGGCAAAATGACCAAGACTCCGTTCTCCGGAACAATGGAGCGAGCAACCAACTTATTGGAAATCATACATACTGATGCGTGCGGTCCAATGAGCGTTGAGGCTCGCAGAGGCTATCATTATGTTCTCACTCTCACTAATGACTTAAGTAGATATGGGTATGTCTACTTGATGAAACACAATTCTGAGACCTTTGAAAAGTTCAACGAATTTCAGAATGAGGTAGAGAATCAATGTGACCGAAAAATAAAGTTCTTACGATCAGATCGTGGGGGAGAATATTTAAGTCAAGAATTTGGTACGCACTTAAGGAAATGTGGAATCGTTTCACAACTCACGCCGCCTGGAACACCTCAGCATAACAGTGTGTCCGAACGTCGTAATCGCAATCTATTGGATATGGTGCGATCTATGATGTCACTCACCGATTTACCTCTATCATTTTGGGGATACGCTCTAGAGACAGCTACATTCACTTTAAATAGGGCACTATCTAAATCCGTTGAGACGACACCGTATGAATTATGGTTTGGGAAGAAACCTAAGCTGTCGTTTCTAAAAGTTTGGGGATGCGATGCTTATGTCAAGAAACTTCAACCTGAAAAGCTCGAACCCAAGTCAGAAAAATGCGTCTTCATAGGATACCCTAAGGAAACCATTGGGTATACCTTCTACCTAAGATCTGAAGGCAAGATCTTTGTTGCCAAGAATGGGTCCTTTCTGGAGAAAGAGTTTCTCTCGAAAGAAATAAGTGGGAGAAAAGTAGAACTCGATGAAGTACTGCCTCTTGAACCGGAAAGTAGCGCAGCTCAGGAAGATGTTCCTGTGGTGCCTGCACCGACTAGAGAGGAAGTTAATGATGATGATCAAGGTACTTCGGACCAAGTTGCTACTGAACTTCGAAGGTCCACAAGGACACGTTCCACACCAGAATGGTATGGCAATCCTGTCCTAGAAATCATGTTGTTAGACAATGGTGAACCTTCGAACTATGAAGAAGCGATGGCGGGCCCAGATTCCAACAAATGGCTTGAAGCCATGCAATCCGAGATAGGATCCATGTATGAAAACAAAGTATGGACTTTGACAGACTTGCCCGATGATCGGCGAGCGATAGAAAATAAATGGATCTTTAAGAAGAAGACGGACGCGGATGGTAATGTTACCATCTATAAGGCTCGACTTGTCGCTAAGGGTTATCGACAAGTTCAAGGGGTTGACTACGATGAGACCTTCTCACCCGTAGCGAAGCTGAAGTCCGTCCGAATCATGTTAGCAATTGCCGCATACTATGATTATGAGATATGGCAAATGGATGTCAAAACATCATTCCTTAACGTCTATCTTAAGGAAGAATTGTATATGATGCAGCCGGAAGGTTTTGTCAATCCTAAGAATGCTAACAAGGTATGCAAGCTCCAGCGATCCATCTATGGGCTGGTGCAAGCATCTCGGAGTTGGAACATTCGCTTTGATGAGATGATCAAAGCGTTTGGGTTTATGCAGACTTATGGAGAAGCCTGCGTTTACAAGAAAGTGAGTGGGAGCTCTGTAGCATTTCTCATATTATATGTGGATGACATACTTTTGATGGGAAATGATATAGAACTCTTGGAGAGCATAAAGGCCTACTTGAATAAGTGTTTTTCAATGAAGGACCTTGGAGAACCTGCTTACATATTAGGCATCAAGATCTATAGAGATAGATCCAGACGCCTCATAGGTCTTTCACAAAGCACATACCTTGATTAGATATTGAAGAAGTTCAATATGGATCAGTCCAAGAAAGGGTTCTTGCCTGTATTGCAGGGTGTGAAATTGAGCACAGCTCAAAGCCTGACCACGGCAAAAGATAGAGAAAATATGAGTGTCATCCCCTATGCCTCAGCCATAGGGTCTATTATGTATGCCATGTTGTGTACCAGACCTAATGTAAACCTTGCCGTAAGTTTGGTAGGAAGGTACCAAAGTAATCCCGGCATGGAACACTGGACAACGGTCAAGAATATCCTTAAGTACCTGAAAAGGACTAAGGATATGTTTCTCGTTTATGGAGGTGACGAAGAGCTCGTCGTAAAGGGTTACGTCGATGCTAACTTCGACACAGATCTGGATGACTCTAAGTCACAAACCAGATACGTGTATATTTTGAATGGTGGGGCAGTAAGCTGGTGCAACTGCAAGCAAAGCGTCGTGGCGGGATCTACATGTGAAGCGGAATACATGGCAGCCTCGGAGGCAGCACATGAAGCAATCTGGATGAAGGAGTACATTACCGACCTAGGAGTTATTCCCAATGCGTCGGGGCCGATGACTCTCTTCTGTGACAACACTGGAGCTATTGCCCTTGCCAAGGAGCCCAGGTTTCACAAGAAGACCAGGCACATCAAGCGTCGCTTCAACTCCATTCGTGAAAATGTTCAAGATGGAGACATAGATATTTGTAAAGTGCACACGGATCTGAATGTCGCAGATCCGTTGACTAAACCTCTTCCGCGAGCAAAACATGATCAACACCAGAACTCTATGGGTGTTCGATTTATCACAATGTAACTAGATTATTGACTCTAGTGCAAGTGGGAGACTGTTGGAAATATGCCCTAGAGGCAATAATAAAATGGTTATTATTATATTTCCTTGTTCATGATAATTGTCTATTGTTCATGCTATAATTGTGTTATCCGGAAATCATAATACATGTGTGAGTACATAGACCACAACATGTCCCTAGTGAGCCTCTAGTTGACTAGCTCGTTTATCAATGGATGGTTACGGTTTCCTGACCATAGACATTGGATGTCATTGATAACAGGATCATATCATTAGGAGAATGATGTGATGGACAAGACCCAATCCTAAGCATAGCACAAGATTGTGTTGTTCGTTTGCTAGAGCTTTTCTAATGTCAAGTATCATTTCCTTAGACCATGAGATTGTGTAACTCCCGGATACCGTAAGAGTGCTTTGGGTGTACCAAATGTCACAACATAACTGGGTGGCTATAAAGGTATACTACAGGTATCTCTGAAAGTGTCTGTTGGGTTGACGTGAATCGAGACTGGGATTTGTCATTCCGCATGACGGAGAGGTATCTCTGGGCCCACTCGGTAATGCATCATCATAATGAGCTAAATGTGACCAAGTGGTTGGTCATGGGATCATGCATTACGGTACGAGTAAAGTGACTTGCCGGTAACGAGATTGAATGAGGTATTGGGATACCGACGATCGAATCTCGGGCAAGTAACATACCATTTGACAAAGGGAATTGTATACGGGATTACTTGAATCCTCGACATCGTGGTTCATTCGATGAGATCATCGTGGAACATGTGGGAGCCAACATGGGTATCCAGATCCCGCAATTGGTTATTGGCCGGAGAGGTGTCTCGGTCATGTCTGCGTGATTCCCGAACCCGTAGGGTCTACACACTTAAGGTTCGGTGACGCTAGTGTTATTAGGAAGACTTGTAAGTGATTACCGAATGTTGTTCGGAGTCTCGGATGAGATCCCGGACGTCATGAGGAGTTCCGGAATGGTCCGGAGGTGAAGATTTATATATGGGAAGTTGTCATACGGTCACCAGAAAAGTTCGGGGGCATATCGGTATTGTACCGGGGCCACCGAAGGGGTTCCGAGGGTCCATCGGGAGGGGCCACCTCTCTCAGAGGGCCTCATGGGCCGTAGTGGGCAGGGAACCAGCCCCTGGAGGGCTGGGCGCATTCCCCCCCCTTGGGCCCATGCGCCTAGGGTTGGGGGGAAACCCTAGAGGGGGCGCCCCCCTTGCTTGGGGGGCAAGCCCCCTCTCCTTGCCCCCCCTAGATCTCATCTAGAGGGGGCCGGCCCCCTTCCCCCTTCCCCTATGAATGGAGGGGCGAGGGGAGGGCTGCATAACACATCCAAGACGCAGCCCCTCCCCTCCCCAACACCTCTCCTCCTCTGATTAAGAGCTTGGCAAAGCCCTGCCGGAGTACTGCCGCTCCACCACCACCACTCCGTCGTGCTGTTGTTGGAGCCCTCTTCCTCAACCTCTCCTTCCCCCTTGCTGGATCATGAAGGAGGAGACGTCACCGCTCCGTACGTGTGTTGAACGAGGAGGTGCCGTCCATTCGGTGTTAGGATCTTCCGTGATTTGGACCACGACGAGTACGACTCCATCAACCCCATTCTCTTGAACGCTTCCGCTCGCAATATACAAGGGTATGTAGATGCACTCCTCTCTGTTGTTGCTAGATGACTCCATAGATTGATCTTGGTGATGCGTAATTTTTTTTATTTTCTGCAACAATCCCCAACAGGGTCATATTTGATCCGGCTCAGCCTGTTATGATCCGGCTTACGATTCTATTCAAATCTAGTTGTTCAAAATTATGGTCACTAGGGGGCTTCCTGTTCAAACATAGGTCGTATTCGAACCAAAGAGAACATAGCTGTCGATACCCTTTTGATTGGCACACCGCCAAGCTCACTTGGGGGCTTCTTGATCGTATTCGAATCATAGCTTAAACCCCATTTGGGAACCGACTTTGATCGTATTCGAATCAGAGTCGTTAAAAAACTATCAAGGTCATTAGGGGGCTTCCTGTTCAAACATAGGTCGTATTCGAACCAAAGAGAACACAACTGTCAGTACCCTCTTGATCGGTGCAATGCCAAAGCCATTGGGGGCTACATGATCATATTCGAATCCTAGCTTAAACCCCTCTAGGACGGTTCACTGATTGTATTCGAATCAGTAGCCTTGCCATTGTTATTTCTCTTTTTGATTTACATTATCTTTGGAAGCCCCATCATTTGAACTTAAGATTTTTCCTGAAGTTTACAGTTATAAATATGATGTATGTAACCCGGTTCAATATCGACTGATGAGTCGCCAGCCCTTAAGCATCGAGGTACTTTCCGGGTATCCGAATATCGGATCTTCATACTTATTGGCCGGGTCATATGAATCGGTGGGGCCAGGGGAAATATTATTATAGTTGTGTTTTTATCAACCAGCTAATCTATGATCATTTTTTATCACATTTTTGGCCTCGCAGTTTACTTGAACGACAATCAACTGTGTGGACGAATATAACAAGGCGGCTTATAAATATTAAGCATCAAAAACATGCACGATGGCATGGCCACAACAGAGTTATCTCTACCCTATTACAGGACTTATTAAGTCCAAATAGTTTGCATTATTTTTTAAAACACCAGGTGCTGAGTCGCCATGACAGCTTCATCTTCAAGATTGGCCGGAAGCGTCCGGGTTAGCCCTCTCCGTGCTTGTGTCCTCCTTTTCCTGGAAGGTTGATGATGACCAGTCAATGTTCTTTAAGGCTTCAAATTCTGCTTCATCATCAACAAGACCAGCCGGGTCAACTTCAGGAGCAAAGCTATGCTTATGAATTGGGGGAATCAGACTGGTCACGTCATATTCAGGTGTCGGAATCCTTTGATTTTGTTCATCGTAACCCGCCTGGTACTTGGTATAACCTACTTCCGCGTCTATCAGAGTTGCCACAGGGCGTACCTCTTGGACACAGGTAAGGAAATCCGCCTCTTCAAACGACGTGGCATCTTGCTTGAGACTTGGATAACCAATGGCGATATCCTCCGGGTCTAGTTCAGGTAGCCAGGCCTTAGCCCGGCTTAGAGAATTTATGGCTCCGGCTCTTGCAGCTGACCGTCTTAATTCATTGATCTGCTGCAGGAGGACTGAAAGCTTACTCAAGACCCGGGGCGGGAGGGTTGGAATCTCATTGGGTAAGGCCACCGGAGCAAGAGTACGTTGTGACCCGGTGTACAACTGTTCCACCAAGGTATACACAGCTTTCAGCTTCGTCAGCATATTGTGGTTCAAATTTGCGCTTCTGGGGCCTGCACAAAGCATACTCAGAAATGTGAAATTCTAGCACATATTCTATTACACGGCTTAAGACATGAATACAACGGCAATGCGACTTACCGAAGATGACTATGACCATTTGGGAAATATTGGCGCTTTAACCCGGACAACTCTCTAGTGACTTCTTCAAGAGCCGCTTCTGCTTTTTCAGCTCGACTTATCAATGCGGCCTTCTCATCTGCCCAGGCTTTCTTTTCAGTTTCAAAGTCTTCTTTAAGTTTATCCTGTTCAGAAACATTGAACTCAAACTTACTATTGGCCTTCTCAAGTTCTGACTCTTGGAATTCAAGGCGGCTCTTCAAATTGGTCACCTCCGATTCGAGTTGACTCGTGGTAGCCTGTGCAGGTATAAAATCAAGTAAGTTGTCTATGCAATATTAAAGTCCCAAGCATTTTGTAAACCAAATACTTGGCACTTGGGGGCTAATGTCTGGCAAAGTTTTTCTTTTCTATGACGGTTCATTATATGGTGATTCATATGAGTAAGTCCCAAGAATTTTGTAAACAATAATACTTGGCACTTGGGGGCTAATGCATATTGTTGTTTAAAGACCCATAAGACTCTCTATGAAGAGTCGGCTCAACCATATTGGTTAAGCCGCCCCTTGGGGACTACATGGTAAGTCGAAACTTTATTCTTTTGTTATGTTGTAAAATTTGCTTCTAAGTCTACAACATAAGCATCTTAAGCAGCAGACTTGGGGGCTAACATATTGAAGGATAAGGAATAAGACACAATGAGTTATACCTCGAATTTATGATGCATCTATTTCACCATGTCAATCTCGACGTTCCGGCTGTTGTGCACTTGGCTCATATAGCCAGAGAAGATATCTCCAATACTCATATGAGCATAGGTGACATCCATCTTCACTCGATGCTGGTCCAGAAGTTCTTCCTTGGCGGGGCATTTGGCCAGTACGGTTGGCCTCCCCGGGTCAGCATGGCCAGTTCCCGTGATTTCAACATCTGTATTGGAAGGATCAGCTGTCCGGGTTGGGCTTGGAGGTTGAGGATTTTCTGACTCGGAAGTACCTTGCTCAGTGGGCAAGTCACTAGGAGGTGACACATCTTGTGTTGGTTCTGGTGGCGGCTCATGAGTGCTTAACCCCGGCACGGTTGTTTCCAGAGCCGGTTCATCAGTGGCGACTCTTTCATGAGCCGGTTTATTCTTTCTAACCCTCTTGCTGGGTTTAGCTTGACCACTGCATTCAGATAAAAAGATTAACACAGAAGTAAGAAGATTACAATAGCTGCAAAAGTAAGTGGTTTATTATACCCTGGTGCAGTCTTAAAAGTCGGCAGATTGGACTGCAATGACTCGCCGGAAGGAGGAGAAGTATCCTGATAATCCGAGTTAGAGGAATTGGGTGGTTGATGAAACAGACCCGTCAAGGGGTAAAATTTAGTTAAAATAGAGATAACCTCGTTTCGGCGTTTCCTCAGAGTATTTGGTAAACCGGAGGAGAGCTCTGCGTCCTTGCTGGTCCGGGTCTGCCTCCGGCTCTCATGAATTTGCTGCTTCAAAATAAATTGAGGATCGTGATGAGCTAGAGGATGAGAAAATCTTACTTTCAGGGTCACTCTGCGGATTTTCTGTCTTGGCAAAGGCTCGGAGTCGGAGGAAAGGATAGTTACCTTGTCAGCCTTGCTACGGCTTGTCCCAGTGTCCTCCTGCTGATGATCAGTGTCAATAAGATGATTAAAGAATAAGCCAAGGGAGTCAAGGGCTACCTCTGACTCAAAAGAGTCTGACAGCCAAAGCAAGTCGGAAGCAGTAGCTTTCTTTCCCTTCCTTTGGGCAGTCTCTTTCCTGGCGGCTCTCTTTTCTTTCCTAGCTTTCTTAGCCGCTTCATGGTCATATTTAAATTTCCAAAATTTATCACCCGCCTACAAGGATTAAGTATATTGTGAATATGGATGAAGCATGAAGAAAATAAGGTAAACATTTTTATATGGGTGTCTTTACCTTTGGAGCCGGGTTGTCTTTGCAGAACGGAGCGAGACCCACTCTGCCACAATCCGCCAGAGTCTCGTTGAGAAGAGATTTGGTCATGTCATCAACAACATGAGCAAGTAAGTCGACAGAGTTGTGGCGCAGTGGGTCATTCTTGGCGCCAGTATATTCGCACATTAAGACGGTGCGGTGGCTTAAAGGGATAACCTGCTAGGCAAGCCAGACTCGAACCAGGTCAATGCCCGTCAACCCGTTCCCCAACAGAGCTTTGATCTTGGCTATGGTAGGAGAGAGGGATCTGCGTTCTGCGGAAGTAATCTTGTCTGGCAAGTGGTGATTGGTGTGAAGGCGGAGGGCACGAAAGTCGGGCAGAGGATTCTCGTCAGCCGGGGAGGTGTCCTTGCAGTAGAACCACGTCATGTTCCAATCTTTTGGATGGCTTGGCAGGTTGGCATAGGGGAAAAGTGCGTTCCTGCGGTGCTAAATTGAAATCCCACCAAGCTCCAAGCTCTGACCACTGGCACACTCTGTCTGGCGGTTCAAATAGAACAGCTCTCTGAAAAGTAGCAAGTTTGGTTCTTCACCAAGATAAACTTCGCTGAACACTTGGAAGTTGTAGATGTTAGACACGGAATTGGGTCCAATGTCTTATGGGTGAAGGTCAAAAAACTTCAGTACATCTCTGAAAAATTTTGAACCAAGAGGAGTAAAGCCCTGGTTCATATGATCAGTAAAGAAAACCACCTCTCCATCTTTGGGCTGAGGGATTTCTTCGTCCGGGTGAGGAGCACGGTAAGGCATGACTTCTTTCTTGGGCAGATAGCCGGTTTTGACGAAGTCATCTAAGGTGTTGTCAGTAACAATGGATTTCACCCAATTGCAAATGGTAGGTGCCTTGGGCGCCATTATGTTTGAAAACCTAAATGCAAGGTAAATAAGTCCGGTTCAAATTTAAGCCGGGCAGGAAAAGCATTGCTGGAATGAACTATGGCGACTTATGAAGGGGCATAATGGCATAAGGATATTTCCATCCGGGTTACGTAAGCCGCCATAAGTGTTTTAAAGTCATTAGTGTTATTTCAACTAAAAGGGGAAGTTCAGGTTATCACTTTCTTAAGCCGGCAGTCAGAGTCGTCATGACTAGCAAGTTTATCAAGTTATGGATTTTTCCTAAGTATAGGACAAACAAGTTTCACAGTTTGCAGTTATTATTTTGGATCAAACAAAGGTTCAGAAAAGAAAAATTACTAGACCTAAAAACAGAGCGCAGAAAAGTTCATGTGCTGAGATGAGGGGTTCTTACAAGCAAGAAAGGATGATTGTTAATCAAAATGGATGCGGAATACAAGCCGCATCAGATTTATGGGGTCTTTTGGATCTGACGAAGCCATGGCAAGAAAAACGCAGGAGCTCGGATGAACTGTGCCCGTACAGAGGAACGCGCTAGCCCTAATGTAGATCTATGGCGTGGAAAAGGGAAGAACTTACTGCGATGGATCCGCGGAGGAGGAGCGCTGCCGTTCTCTGGTCAAGATCAGGTCGATGCAGCGGCCAAGCTCGACGAGGACGAAGGGCGCAGTGGCGACGGCGACGGAGCTCCAGTGGCAGATGGGGGCGAGAGGAAGAACATGCGAAACGGAGAATCAGAGGAGACCTAGTCGGTCCTATTTATAAGGAAAGACCTGTGAAGTGGGTGCAAAAAACGAGGAGACCGAAAAAAATAGTTATCCAACTACAAATGCGCCTCGATTTTCGGATGTTCATTAAGACAAAGATCCATTGAGATGTGTTGGACAAAGCATACATTTATGACAGGTGACGTCATGGCGGGTTACCACAAATTTGAAGGATGACGTCAAGGCGGGTTACATGAATCTTCTTAAATAAGAGGTGGAGAACTTTTTCTTAAATATTGAAGACTGACATGAACTAGTTCAAATCAGCCTGGGGCCTAATGTTGGGGATATAACTATTAGTATGACCCGCCAAAAGGAGCCGGGTTATACTTACAAGCATTCTTGAATACAGAAGCTCAAGCTTGAAGACAGCGGCTTAGTAAAGGCCCAACGGCCCAGAGGTGACCTAAGGCCCGTAGTGTTAAACCGCCTTGATCATGTAACTTGTACTGTAAGGCAAGAAAGATTAAGAGACCGAGCCGGATACAATCTATAAGCCGGTCGGGACTCTGTAGAGCCGTTGGGCGTCGACCGCAGTATATAAGGGGATGACCCGGCGGCGGTTCAAGATACGAAACAACAGCTCGAGAGCTAGGTCAAGTGATTTTGCTTCCTGGTTATTGAGACATACATAATCCCAATCACAACTAGATGTAGGCTTTTACCTTCATCGTAAGGGGCCGAACTAGTATAAACCTCTCGTGTCTCTTGTCCTGATTAACCCCTTCAAGCTTCCTAGTTGCGATGGCTCCATGACTAAGTCCTTTCACTAGGACATCTGACGTGACAATTCCACGACACAACCTTCTTCTTATAGACATTGTTGGGCCTCCAAGTGCAGAGGTTTGTAGGACAGTAGCAAATTTCCCTCAAGTGGATGACCTAAGGTTTATCAATCCATGGGAGGTGTAGGATGAAATGGTCTCTCTCAAACAACCCTGCAACCAAATAACAAAGAGTCTCTTGTGTCCCCAACACACCCAATACAATGGTAAATTGTATAGGTACACTAGTTCGGCGAAGAGATGGTGATACAAGTGCAATATGGATAGTAGATATAGGTTTTTTGTAATCTGAAATTATAAAAACACCAAGGTAGCAAGTGATAAAAGTGAGCGAAAACAGTATTGCAATGCTTCGAAACAAGGCCTAGGGTTCATACTTTCACTAGTGCAAGATCTCTCAACAATGATAACATAATCAGATCATATAACAATCCCTCAACATGCAACAAAGATCCACTCCAAAGTCACTAATAGCGGAGAACAAACGAAGAGGTTATTGTAGGGTACAAAACCACCTCAAAGTTATTCTTTCCGATTAATCTGTTGGGCTATTCCTATAAGTGTCGCAAACAGCCCTAGAGTTCGTAGTAAAATAACACCTTAAGACACATCAACCAAAACCCTAATGTCACCTAGATACTCCAATGTCACCACAAGTATCCGCGGGTATGATTATATGATATGCATCACACAATCTCAGATTCATCTATTCAAACCAACACAAAGAACATCAAAGCATGCCCCAAAGTTTTTATCGGAAAGTCAAGACGAAAACGTGTGCCAACCTCTATGCATTGATTCCCAAGGTCACAGAACTCGCAAGTTGATCACCAAAACATATATCAAGTGAATCAATAGAATACCCCATTGTCACCATGGGTATCCCACGCAAGACATGCATCAAGTGTTCTCAAATCCTTAAAGCCTCAATCCGATAAGATAACTTCAAAGGGAAAACTCAATCCATTACAAGAAGGTAGAAGGGGAGAAACATCATAAGATCCAACTATAATAGCAAAGCTCGCGATACATCAAGATCGTTCCATATCAAGAACACAAGAGAGAGAGATCAAACACATAGCTACTAGTACATATCCTCAGCCCCGAGGGTGAACTGCTCCCTCCTCATCATGGAGAGCGGCGGGATGATGAAGATGGCCACCGATGATGGATCGCCCCTCCGGCAGGGTGCCGGAATAGGGTCCCGATTGGTTTTTGGTGGCTACAGAGGCTTGCAGCGGTGGAAGTCCCGATCTAGGTTTCTTTTTGGGGGTTTCTATATTTATAGGAATTATTTGCATCGGTTTCACGTCAGGGGGTCTCCGAGTCAGCCACGAGGTAGGGGGCATGCTTAGGGGGGTAGGGCGCGCCCTCCACCCTCGTGGATGACTCGGGACTCTTCTGGCCCAACTCTTTTGCTTCGGGGGCTTCTTCTGGTCCATAAAAAATCATCGGGGATTTTCAGCTATTTTGGACCCCGTTTGATATTCCTTTTCTGTAAAACTCAAAAACAAGGAAAAACATAAACTGGCACTGGGCTCTAGGTTAATAGGTTAGTCCCAAAAATCATATAAAGTAGCATATAAATGCATATAAAACATCCAAGATGGATAATATAATAGCATGGAACAATAAAAAATTATAGATACGTTGGAGACATATCAGTCACGTTGATGTTCGGGTCTTCATCTTGCTCGATGAAGAGTGGATTCGAAGAAGTAGTTGGCCTATCCATCATCTCAAGCAAATGTAAGTAAGAATGAAAAGAACTAGACTAAATGTACCTTACCCAATGTTGAAAATGGATCAATGACCACTCAATAGTGTAACAAGGAAATAGCATAGTTGGTACCAGATCTCGTCGATTTCTCACACCTAGACAAATAAAGCCTTTGGTGGAGCTTGGTGAGGATGGTAGACAAAATTTAAGCATTTATGAGCAAGACTCAATAATGTGGAAAAGATTCACAAATGTGCAAATGCAACAAGTAGACCAATAGCAAAATGTGGCACACGGAAATGCACACATGGAAAGATAAATGGGGTCGTGCAACCAAAAATGAGCTCAAAACATGGAATCCGTGAAAAATGCTCTTGTTGCACAACTCTAGAGAGACGCTAGCATGATTGCACAATAGGCGGATAGGAGACTTGCGCACAACCTATAAGCAAAAATGCAACGACTTCTATCCCAAGTATGCTATATATGTATGGTGTTCCGGTGATATGATCCAAGATGATAGGCTATGACAATCTTGATGTAGTATGATGCTATGGTTCTTGCTTAAAAGTTCTTTGCTTATCTTTTTCTTTTGCTTGAAAGCTTGTTTGGCTCTTTCTCTTTTGAGCTCTTTCTTTGGACACTTATGCTAAACTTCACGGACCAAGGTAACAATTATGTATATGCGATGACAACCTTGTGACACAAGAGATGATACCAAGATACAGAAACCAAGAAGATGTGATATATGCAATGATCACTAATGTGCACAAGTAACATTGCCGGCAATACCCAAAGGCTAGTCTCGATAGGTAACTGACGCGGAAATGGTCTCGAGGGGTTAACAATGCAATGGCAAGGAATACACCAAGGTGTCGTCTAGGTTACCGTCCCTTGCTTACGGAAGATGGTGTGAAGATGATGATGTTGTCGAGGTCAATGAAGAAGATGAGCGTCGGTGATGGCGATGTCGAACCGTCCCTAAGTAGTCGAAACACGTTAGGAAATGGAAACCGCAACTCAAGTTCTCAAAGACCAAATGTGTCAAAATTGTCGGAGGTGGAAATGGGTAAGCGGTGATGGTATGATGCAATGCAATGTTGGGTTATAGGAGTGGCGGTGCGGAAAGCGTAGTGGGTGGCTGAAAATTTTTGGGTAGAAAAGTTCAGTTTCGTGAGGTTTAGTCGAACGACCAGTGGTGGTCGGACAACCGGAAGCTGTCGGTCATCTGGTGCCTGGGTGATTTCGGGCACGGGAAGAACTTCTAGGGTTCATGGTGGAGAAGCAAAATTTGGCCAAAATTGGATGAATTTGTGGATGGAATGGGGGAAATGATGGGGGGAAAGCTAGATCCACTCATGGCAAAGCAAATCCATGGATCAAATTCAACAGAACTTCATCAAAACCAACAAATCACAAAAAAATTGGGGGCTATTTTTGGTGGGGATTTTTGAAATTGGGACAAAATCAACAAAATTGGGCTAGAAAAAGGAGGGGTAGGGGCTCCAAATTCGTGATCAACCTAGGCTCATGATACCAAGATGATGTAGGGTGGTTACCCTAGGGCCGATCTTTCACGATTTGGAGGGGATCCCACGAGGAACACGAGGAGTAACACGAGGGGGAAACGAGAGGAAACAGTCAAATCAACGAGAATCGATCACACATGTGCTAGATCCATGAACACAAAGAGGTCACAAAGATCCAAAGACAACAAGGGAAGGATACAAGTATCTAATTCTTCTAGGTCTTGAATCCACTAGGGGGTCTTCTCCTAGGTGGAGGGCTTGAATCCACTTGGGGGATCTTCTCCTAGATTGAGGACTTGGCCTCCAATGGAGTAGGTATCAAGTGGATGAGCAAAGCTCTATCTCTCATATGAGCTAAACCAATGCTAACCCTAGAAAGAGGGTGGATGAGGAGTATATATAGTCTAGGGTCACGAAAGGGTACATGGGATTTGGCCCAACACGTTGTGCACAGACAGTCGTTGGTCGTCCGGACGCTGCCGGACGTCCGGTGGCTCGCGAGGGTCCGGAAGTCCGGAAGCGGTCGAACGTCCGACATTTTGGCTCGGATCAGGTGGTGTCGGATTTCCAGAGGCGGTCGGTCGTCCGGAGGTCTCAGATTTCCGATAATTTCCCTTTTGTAGGGTGACACCGGATGTTCGGAGGGGGGGGGGGCTCGGTCGTCCGGTCGCTAGGGTGTGTCGGACGTTCGGTCCGTGTCGGTCGGCCAGCCGCTTAGCATTCGCTGGCTGGGATTTGGGCTGGCTGGTTGACGCTCCAGGCGTCGGACGTCCGGTCCGGGCCGGTCGTCCGGTGGTTGTAGGCTCCTAGGAGCTCCTTCTCTTGGTCCTTGTACTTGGCGTCCTCGCTAGCTCGTCCGTTGGATGTAGTGGTTCCACGGCTTCCCTCTAAGTACCTGATCACACATATGTTTTCTGCTTGAGGTAGTAGCCATGTCTCACATGTAGAAAGTGGTAGTTCGGAAAGGAGCGAATTCACCTTAGTTTCGATAGCCCTTGCTCGAGCTCTTGTCATAGGTCCATGTGGTGTCGTAGGAGACGAAGGTAGGTTCATGGGGATGACCGTAGGATGCTCTGCATCACATGCCCTCCAAAATATGAATATAATTTTCTCACGCTCCGGTGACCTTAATTGATCCAATAAAATAGGTAACCAATCCGGCCCAGAAAATTTGAAAATCTCGTCACCTGGTAAATTCCAAACCTCCCTTACCGCCATACGGAGCACACATTAATCTTCAACACCACAAATCAAGCACAGACCAATGGTAGTTTGATGGTGTTTAACTGTGTTAACTTGATCCGTCAAACTGTTTGTAGCAGCACGCCATGCAAAAATTCTGATTTTCTGAGGGACCCGAGCCTTCCAAATAATATGCCATAGCCTCCTTTCCCCATTACAGCACCATTGGAACTCCCTAACTCAATCTTAGTGTCCTTTAGGTTCAGCGCCGGCCTATACGCGCTTTTAACCGAGAACAACCCGTTTTTCTTGTAGTGCCAAGCAATAAAATCTCCCTCACCCAAAGTCAGAATAGCAACTTCAAAATTTCCTCAACATCATGGGGATAAAAACAGATGCATAATAAGGTTCTCATACCATCTTTTTGAGCCACCTATGAATAACTCATGCACACATTTGAGTATGGTTCTGTTCTTTTTTGCATAATTTTGTAAACACGAGTCTCTAGGAAGAAAATTATCCCTTCAGATAGTTATACTCGCACCATCGCAGACTCTCCAAATGACACCCTTTTTCAACTGCTCAAGACCATGCATAATACCTTGCCAAGTAGCCAAGTGTCCAGCAGATGCCCACGAGGATAATACTTTGCTTTCATCACCTTTGCACATAACGAGTCCGGAAAACCAATAATCGCCAAGCTTGTTTGTTTGGAAATTGATAAAGCTATGTGTTTGTTTGGAAATGCAATTTTCAATGAGAATAGTGTGATGCCAAGATTGATTCTCACCTAGGTCTAAAATTGTTTGGCTAGAGCTCGCCAAATCAATGCTTCAATACTAGCTCAACCTTCACTATTTTTTTATTTTAATTTTGTAACAGAAGTTTATGAATATTTTGGAACTCTAGTTCAATGTTGCAAATTTATGTTCAAATTTGGAGCAACTAAAGATTCTTATTCAGTATGTTGCCTTAAGTTATACTCCTATCTAACAATTTTCTATTAAAATTACTATCTCTAGCGAAGTGTAAATAATAGAAGATAATGATAAATAAAGACATCAATGCAACATCTAGGTTTTGAGTCTTCACACGTGCTCCTTTGTACATTCTTGAACTATCAAATTCTCACCTCTCCCGATTTTACTCTACATTTTACGACAGTTTTCGGAGCACGTTTTACACATGACTTTCTGTTTGAATTTTATAGTAAGTTTACTCGAGTTTTCCAGAACACAGCAATGCACATACATAATCATCAGGTTTTGTGGAACTCAGAATCCAGATCATAAAAGGGGTACATCAGCTTAATGTCTTAATCAATACTCAGAGAACTCCTAAGAATCCTATTTCACTATCAAATGGTTGCTGCTGGCCGGGGGGCGGTGTGCGCCCAGTACCCGGCAGCACGGCTGCTGCTGGCCGGGGGGTCGCGCGGGACGGCCTCAGCTGGGACGGGCGCGGGCGCTGGCGGGAGATTCCCTTCGGTGGCTCTGCGATGCAGGTTTGGTGGCGCTTGGTGGCCGGCTGGTTCGGGCTGGCGGTGGTTGTGCATCTCCGGGAGAAATCCTTCTCCGGCCTCCGCCGGATCCGGCGACGGCGACGCCCGCGGGCGCCGCACACTTTCTTGGAAGCGTTGTTTTGGTGTGGTGCTTCTCCCCGCGGCCTTGGCTTCGGAGGGAATCCTCAGATCCGCGGGATCGGGCGATGAAGGCGTCTTCACGTCTTCTTCCTACTTGGGGGCATCGTCTCGGAGCCGGCTACAACTGGAGACCGGTGGAAGGCGGCATCTTCGCCGCGGTGGATGGCGGCATCTTCGCCGCGTGGTTGCTGAGGCGGCCGTTTGGGGGGCGCTGATTTCTGTTTGGCAACGATGATGGCGTCGAGAGGAGCTTGGGTCGCGGCTCGGGCTTTGGTAGTCGGATCTTCCCGGCGTGTCCGAGGTGCTCTTTCGTGGGTTGCCTGGTTGCTTTGAAGTCGGAGCTGCGGTGGAGCGGATCCAGGTGGTGATGATGGCAGGCGCTCGGTGGTCGTTTGCGGCGGGCACGGTCGGCGCAAGTCCTGCATATTTCCCGGCAATGATCGTCGGCAAAGTCGGAGCTGTCGGTTGTTCGTGCGTGTGGCCATCTGTTGGCATGTGCCGTCGTGGAGTGTGTTCCATGTCGGTGGCCAGGTTGGCCGGTGGTGCCCATGTGTTTATGGGTTGGGTTGTTTCGGTTTTAGCCCGGTTTTCCGTCAATTAACCGGGCAATTCTCACTTCTTCTTAATCAATGAAAATGGCAAGTCTTTTGCCTCGTTTCAAAAAAAAACTATGGAATATTTTATACTGGATCCATTGATAGAGAATCCATCGTCCACACACAAAAGAGTTGAAGCTAGTGACCCACATGGACCACATGGTCAGTTGGCATGCACATGCTCCAACTAAGCAAAAGCCCCAGCAGGTGCACCTCCTCGCTGTACCCTATCTGTCTCTCCACATGAGGACTCTGATAATACGTAGGATTATCATTGCATGCTGGAGTACATTCACAACTACAAAAAATGGGGCAAGTAGACTACTTGAGGTCTCTGCGCTAGGTCAAAACTACAGTTTCACAAGAGTACAGTATTGTATTTATGTCCTTCATAAAGGCATAAATACCAGTATTACCAGGGCAATAACTCACTCCTACATCGTTGGATTTTATGTGGAGATTTGTGATGATGTTTTTATTTGGTTAATAAAATAGTGTAGGAGTTAGATGAGCAAATCCGATATTATAAGGGGATACGTTTTTTTCAGTGTAGGATCTTCCAAAAGGGGACACACAGTCAGCCCCTTCCTGGAATCAACTGGCATACGTTCTTTCAGTGTAGGATCTTCCAAAAGTGGACACACAGTCAGCCCCTTCCTGGAATCAACTATCGAAAGGCAAATCATGTTGCACCAAAGGCCAGAAAGGCACCGAAGGTTCAGTGCCTTATCAGCTGGTGGATCGGCGCCAGAAAAGCAATGGCAACAAGATCACAATATATAATACAGCAGAATTGACAGCGCATGTGCAACCTCTGTTGCCACTTGAAACTACGACAAATCAGTACAAGGAATAAAGAATCTGCAGGGAAGTATACTATGTAATGTGTAGATTACAATTTCAATTCGACATTTCTTAATAGCTGGATGGCAGTTTCAAATGAGCCTTGGCCATATGAACATGCCGCTAGGCATAACAATTGTAGACAACTTACAAAAAAACAAAACCCTTTTACTCTTCAACACTTCGGTATATCCTGAAATAAGAACCACAACCGCACGCTCACATTTTTCTGGCATATAACAACTCTGCAAGTATATGGCTCTCGCAAAGAGACCAACATCAGCGGAAGCCGCCGTCGGCCCAATATGACCCGCCAGCAGTTCCATTCTGATTGTTCCCACCCTTGTTGGCGGGGCTGTGATGGCTGTAACTATCAAAACCGTCATCTTTCGCATCGTCCCAGCCGGCCCACGAATCGCTGCTCTGGCTTGTCTTGGCAGGCTCATCCTTCTTGTCTTGGTCATCCCAATCATCCCAAGAATTGGAATTATGGTTCTGGTTCTTAGCTGATCCATCTTGCGGAGAATTCCAGCCGTTGCCGTTGCTGGTCTCCTGCTCATACCTGCGGTAAGGCTCGTTGCTGTTGTTCTGCTGCTCCCTTTGTTGCCAATCATCACCCCAGCCACCGCCCACTCCCCCTTCCTTGGCATACTCCTCTACCTTTTGTGTGGCCAATGCCATCACTCCTTTCATAATCCCCCAGGTTCTGCTTCCTATCTCTGCAGTTTTATTGGTTACAACATTGACAGTTTCATTCACCTTCTGATCATAACCCCCTTCCCTCATCTGCATTCCAGATAAGGACCATTCTTAAAGACAAATAGCGATGTAACACGAGAATAAAGAACACGACAAATAATCTAAAATTCAGCATGCACTATCCTGATATAAGGATTATGAAAAGATATGTTCACTCAGCGTCCAGTCATGGGTGGAAGTGTGAAATAAGACAAGAAGGCACTGAACTTCAGGCGCAGTAGAAATAAATATGAAGAGGATAATATTCTTGAGTTAAGACTGCTCCAAACAGAGAAGACAGTTCATATAACTACTACAATGTCAAACCTTGCTTGGAGGACACCTTCCTATCATATTAGTACTCAGGAGAGTCTAACAAGATTCAATCAGGACACTAGGTAAACACAGTGAACAAAGAGCATTTTTCATGATCAACTAGACTACGGAAATTCAACTCTTGCATATCACAAATCAGGCAAAGCATTGAAGGTACCTTTGACTGAATCTCTTTTGTGCCAACTTGGACAACAGTAGCAGCAGATTGGGCAGCAGATGCTGCAACAAGCGAAAGGCGTCCAAATCCCTGAAAAGGTAAAATGGTAAGGAACGTATACTCATATGAGATTAAACAGAAATCAAAACAATGTCCAATTATGACATGACTGTCTAATCATATATTCACATGACCCAAGTATGACATCTCAAGCTTGGCACCAAACAAAATATAACCTTAAGTAACCAAATGATGATTGCAGATGTAATTTGCTAACATAATCTGAAGGAGTGCTGCTGGGGTACAGTAAAAAGTCTAAGGAGAAATTGTTGATGATCAGGATCAGGCTACAAAAGGTGATCCCACAGCTATGTCAGTATGCATAGCTTAATGAAGACACGGTAGAAGGGGCACTTCAGCTACATGTGAGGGGAGAGGTTCACAAATCCAATGAAGTATAAGATGTGGATGTCCCAGCACTCTAACAGGGGCAATATGTGATGCATAGCTAACAGTGGTGACAATATAGCCATTCATGACTTGCTGTAATAGGATCCCCGCAAGAAAACAATTTTATGAAACAGCAGATTTTCCTTTCTGAAAACACTAGTGTATGCTCTTCCACTACTATTGCAGGTACTGGGGAAATGTTTGAAGATTCGTTGATTCTAACCACAAAACTATACATCATGTAGTAGTAGTATTATGTTTGCAGGTATACAGGGAGTAGTTGATATAGCATAAAAAACAATAATCTGTTTCATTTACCTGGGAAACAGCCTGCATGACATCGCCCTGGGCAGCACCGTTGTTGTTCCTATTCGCCGACGGCGGCGGGGTGGATCCGAAGCCGACGTACTTGCCGCCCTGAGAGGGAGGGATCCCCTGAGGCTTGGACTCGTTCTCCGCCATTCTCCTAGCGAAAAAATCCTCCTTGCTGGCCGCCGACGCCTCAAGCTCCTGCTTGGTGTATATGTCCTGAGTGGACTTGGACCTCGTCGGCTGTCTCCCCGAATCCGGTCCAGCGCCAGCAAACGATCCGGCCGATTGGTTCCTACGCATATCCGGACGGACCTCGTCGTCCCAATCGTCCCATCCGCCGCCACCGCCTCCACCCCCTCCTCCGGCGGGCAAGGGCGGCCTCCTGGCGGGGGCGGGCGCGCCAGATCCGGGCGTCTCCTTAACGACGGGCGGGTCGGTCCACGCGCGGCCTTCGGCGAGGGCGACGATGCGGTCGCGGTAGGCGGCGGCGGCGTTGGAGTTGTACTTGGGGATGTGGGGCGTGTCCTTGGGCATGCCCCGCGCGGTGAGGAAGGCGTTGAGGCGGTCGTTGCCCCCGGCCTCCATCCTGCGGAGCTGCGGCTCGGTCCAGGAGTCCATGGTGACGGAGCGGACGAAGCTGATGTGCACGCCGAGGCCCCGGTGCTTGCCGGAGCACTCGAGGCACATGAAGACGCCGTAGGAGACGCTGGCCCACTGCGGGTTCCTCTGCGCGCAGTCGACGCACGTCTTGTTCCCCGGCTGCCCCTGCAGCTCCCTGAGCCGCCTCGCCGCCGTGGACGCCATCGCCGGGATCCGGATCTGCCGCGCCGGATCCGGGATCGGGGTCGGTTGGTGGCCGCGGGAGGGCGAGGAAGGGGAAAGGAGGAGGTGGTGGTGGTGGTGGAGGGCTCGCCGACACGGAACGGGGAGCGAGCGAGGGAGAGGTCAAATACCGTGCGGTGGACGCTTGTGCCCCTGGGCGCGCCGGTGCCGCGCTGATGGCAGGCCGGTAATTTCCCCCCGCGGCGGGAGGGCAGGGCGGGGACTCCTCCTGGTAGGCGCGGCCGAACGCCCGAACCGAACAGCCAGCGACACCGACAGCCCGGGCCCACAGCGCAGCTGCAGCGGGACGGGACGGGACGGGCGAGGAAACTGTGTGGGTCAGGACTCAGGAGGAGTACTACTCGTAGCCGAGTCGGGTCGGGTAGGGCTCGGGTGGGTGGGCGCTGCACGCGATAGAGCCGGGTGGCCACCGGGTGGTTTGGGGTCGGGACGTGCCGAAACGCACGCGGGGCCGTCGCTCACGCAAACAAAAACCGACCCCTCCCATCGCCTCGCGGTTTTTTGACCCGTCGTTTCCGTTTCCCGGCATAGGACGACGCGTCGAGAGCGCTAGCAATAACGCCCGGGCCCGAGCGTCGAGACCGATCGATCATGGCGACGGCGCCGGAGGCGGTGGAGGTGCCGACGACGGAGGAGACGCCCGCGCCCGCGGCGAGCGAGGATCAGGCGGCGCCGGCTGCAGCGGCGGCGGGGACGAACGCGACGGTGCCCGCGCTCTACGTGGGCGATCTGCATGAGAACGCGCAGGAGGAGCACATCTTCGACGCCTTTAGCAAGGTCGGTGCTGTCACCTCCGTGAGGGTCTGCCGCGACAACGCCACCAGCAGGTCGCTCCGCTATGGCTACGTAAATTATTTCTCCCAAGCCGATGGTACACGCACACTGTCTCCATCCATCATCTTTTTTTCCTTTTCTACAATGTAAGCGTGTGCTGCTGCTTATTTATCTTCAATTTCAATTTTTCCCAATCCGCTCCATAGGGTTAGGCTCGATAGCGATTTGGGGAGTTATGTTTTTTTCTTCCTGCTTTTATTTATCGATTGCGATTTTATTTCATTAATTTGATCAAAATATGTATGTTTTGTTTAATTATATACTGTCAAACATCTTTGCATTGTTTCAAAGTATATATGTTTAATTATATAGCAGACATCTTTGTATGGCGTTTGAACAAGCTATGCTTGTCGTTGTCATACAATTTTCATATTGTTGCTGCCACTTTGATGTGATAGCCATCATCGGTCCCTTATGGCAATTGGGGGCATAGTGTAGTTTGGGTTGTTCAGCATGCAACTAGTGCACCCATCACATAACTGCCATGCGTTGCTTAATCTTCAGCTTGTATGTCGCACGCAATTTAATTATTGATCTCTTTAACTTTGCTATGTATGGATTGTGTTTGTGTGTGTGTGTGCGTGTGATAGAGAGAGATCATTAAAAAACGACCATATTTGGGTTTACAACACATCTTTAGGAGCATGAATTAGCATCTCTTCCAAAACTAGAGATTTCACTAGCATTAGCCAAGAAACAATGTTTTACTTGTTTCCGTTTTAGCCTTTGAGG
>NC_041387.1:447306706-447322431 GCF_002162155.2 Triticum dicoccoides | reverse complement strand
GGAGGGAGGGAGGGAGAGAGAGATCAAGTATCGTTAAGAAAAATTGACCATATTTGTGTTTATTGGTACTACACCTCCTTTTGTGCAAGTTTTGAAATAGTGGTCTTTCTAGTAAAATGCATGGTGATATGCTGTGATGTGGAACAAAAGATTAGTATGATTATCCAAATTTGAGTTCTTTTTTCCATTGAAGATGGTAGAAATAATAATTTAGGGAGACTTTGCCTGCACGTACTCCCTTTGTAGTACATTTCCTTACAATGTTTTGCAAGTGCACAATTTCCAATTTTTAAATTAATGTCTGCTCCATTGGAATGTGAATGAATAAGTTGACTACTATTGTCTCGTTGTGGCTCTCTTCAGTTTTCCTAAGCTTGTTACTCCTTTTAAATATACTGAAGGCACAAACAACTTGTCTGCTTTTCTATTTCTTCGTTTTCTCTTTCCTTCATTTTCTTAGTACTGATTTTGTTGTTCAACAAATGACCCTATGCCCAAACTAGTTCTATTTATGGAGGGGCAATTGATTGGCTTTGACTTGTTTTTTAACCGTTGACAGCAACGACTGCTTTGGAGCAGATGAATCATAGCCTTATATTGGACAAGCCAATTAGAGTAATGTGGTCTAACCGAGATCCTGATGCCAGGAGAAGTGGCGTTGGAAATGTGTTTGTTAAGGTAAAAAGATATATATGTTCTTCATGTTAATATTTCTCACTCTGCATTGCCATATGTAAGTACTAACTCGATATATTAATTGACAGAACTTTGGTGAGCATGTCGACAATGTAATTCTTCAAGAACTATTCTCCAAGTTTGGAGAGATATTATCTTGTAAAGTTGTTAGAAATGAGGATGGCACAAGTAGAGGCTATGGTTTTGTTCAGTTTGCAGCGCAAGAGCCGGCAGACATCGCAATAGAGACTCTTAACAACTCTTACTTTGAGGGCAGAGAATTGTAAGTTAATGTTTCTGTAATACAACTAGTACATGACTTAGTTTTATATTGACTATTTCTTTTTTTTAACATTGCTACTTACATGATTTTGTTTTACAATGATCAATCTTGTATAGGCTTGTAGCTCATTTCGTTAAGAAGAGCGAACGATCAATCAATAATGATGACAAATACACTAACTTGTATATGAAGAATATAGATGACGACATGACAGAAGAACTCATTAAATTGAAGTTTTCTCAGCATGGTCAAGTAACTAGTGTGAAGATAATGAAGAGAGATGATGGGACATCCAAGGGTTTTGGGTTTGTCAGTTTCAAAAACCCAGAAAGTGCCAAGAAAGCAAAAGAGGCCATGAATGGGATGGCTCTTGGTAATATTACTGCCATGCATTTCATTTCACAAATAAATTCTAATGGTCCATGCATTTTTACTTAACAATGTTAATTTTATTTTTATTATTAGGAGCGAAAACTTTGTATGTGGCAAGGGCTCAGAAAAAGGCTGAAAGAAAGCAATATTTGCAACTCTTACATGAGGAAAAGCGGAATGAAATAATCACTAAGAGCAATGCAAGTTCCATCATTCTCATTTTTATTTATATTCACGTATAGCCTTCACATCTTTCATTTACAAATGTGTATTTAATTCTGACAGGGGTCCAATGTGTATATTAAAAATATTAGTGATGAAGTTGATGATGACACTCTTCGCGAGCGCTTTGTTGAATTTGGAAATATTACATCAGTAAAGATTATGCGTGATGATAAGGGCATTAGCAAAGGATTCGGATTTGTATGTTACAGCACACCCGATGAAGCAAAGTGTGCCGTAAGCAGCATGCGTGGTAATCCTCTATTTATTTTTGCACCAACTCCATATTTATACATTGACATCACGATACTGAGAATGTTTTGTTTTGTTTGAAATAAATAGGTGTCATGTTTTACGGCAAACCATTGTATGTTGCTATTGCTCAAAGGAAAGAGGATAGAAAAGCTAGGCTGAAGCAACGTTTTGCTGAACTTGCTACGATGGCAGGAACTGCAAGCCCTGTGATCCCCACAGGTTATCCTCATGTGTACTTTGCCCATCCCAGTACACACTTTCCTCAGGGTCCTTCAAGGCAAGGATTCATGTATCCACCCATTGGGCTCGGCCAAGAATGGAGGCAGAATGTGTACCCTTCGCCGCATAGTATCCAGCAAATTCATCAACCACTCGTATGTTATTGACTTATTCTACTTAAATTTCATTTTTTAAGTGCAAAAACTTGGTTAAAACTTGTTTAATTTCTGCATAGATGCCAAATACTCCAAGGCAGTACAGAAAGAACAGGGGACGCATGACCGGGAATATGATGACTTTTCCCCACGCCGTTAATTATGTGTCACATGCTCAGACAGCTAAAGATTTCATGTCCATGTCCCGGCAGGTATTAACAAATTTTAAACTGTTTCTAACTTTTTATATTGAGAAAACAAATGTTTCATGTTTGTCCCTATTTAAATAGTGGTTAGGGCTAACAATCTTATTGCAAATTTTTTTACACCAACACGGATTACTCTGACCACTAATTTTCATTACAGTATAATTCAGCAAAACTATATGGTCTGAACATTATTTTTTAGACAAACACACGTGTATAATTCCAAGTATCTAAGTAAAATTGAGAGATGATAGTAGTCATGATTAGAAAGAAACATATGAGCATAACGACTTTTAAGGAATAATAGGATGATATTTTGTTTTGTGGCTTTTTTAAACGTATATCCTTGTTCCTTTAGTTACTTCTCCTCCCCCATTACTATTGTCAATTCAATCATACTAAGTAGACGTTGTCTTGTGACAGAACTTCACTAACAAGGAGTGCTAAGCTACCACTTCGCACTTTATTAATTAAAGACAACTTCACTAACAAGGAGTGCTAAGCTACCACTTAGCACTTTATTAATTAACAGTATTTGACATTTCTTTCCTCCTGAAGAGTTAAGTTGCTACATCTTACGTTGTCTTGTGACAGAACTTCACTAGCATGGATTGCTAGGAAGGAACTACCTTGCACATAGTTTACATTATCTGATCTAGTTATGCTTAGTTTATTTTCCTTCTGGAGAGTTTAAATCGCTACCTGTAATGCAGCAATTCGGCCATGCAAAGTACATAACACCCGATGTTATGAGCAATGGCCTGGCCATCCATCACGGCGGCCCTATTTCATCGGTGAACGATTCTTTCGCCAGCTTGCTAGCTGCTGCTCCACCTGATCAACAAAGAGATATGCTCGGGAATAGGATATATCCACTGGTCGAGAGATACCATGTAATTCCTCATCTACTTTGGTCCCTTATTTTGCTTCTTTCAAACTAACAAGGACCTAACAGTTGCACTAACTTGGTATGTCTTGTCTGCTGCAGCCTGATCTGGCCAGTAAGATCACTGGAATGTTGCTGGAGCTGGATACTTCTTATCTGCTCTCGATGCTGAATTCGCAGGATACCTTGTCTGCAAAAGTTAACGAGTGTGTGCAAGCTCTGCAAGGGCAGCAAGCGGCAAAAAATAAGCCCGAGGATCTGGAGGCCCTACACCCTGGCTTCCTCGACTCTACTGGTGTAAACGCCAACTGAGAGGGTTCACAACCAGGCCAAGAACCTTCCATTTTCTTTTCTGGACAGGGATTTTTGGGAACTAGATAGCCGTTCTTTCTTATTATAGTTTGTGAGTTTTTACCGATTGAACTTATGAGTTACTTGTTACTACAGAATAAAATATATTAGATTTAGCTAGAACCTTGTGAGTTTTACTATTATTATTATGGCATCATATGAATGAATCCTATAGAGAATAATGACTTTTGGTGACTTTACTATGTTGCTCTTCCTCTGACGTTATGAACATTTCTGCCTTACTAATTTTGTTGCTTTATTATTGCTTCTGTTTATGGATGATTCACTGAAAGTCCGCAAGATTTCTCCATATATTTTAATTTCTTGTGGAGTTTATATATAGAGATTAAAGTGTAGACCTGGTGTCGTACACTCGTCATATACTCATATCGGACTATATCTCTAAAACCATGTAGATCATCTGAAGTCCAAGCTGTTACTAGATGTGTATTTCTGATTTTGTCTCATACAGATTTTGTGGATGTGTTCTGACTATTGAGGAAGCCACTGCCGCTGTGTTGTTACGATACTACTAGTGAACCCGTTGTGCCAAATGACGCAGAGACCTGCTGATTACATGTTAGCGATGAAAAGAAATCCAGGTTTAGTTACGGGTACTCACATATGACAATAAATTTAATATTTTTTAGTTGGGAAAAACAAAGATTATTATCTACAATGAGATGTATATACATAATTAAATTTAACTAGGACAACGCCCGTGCGTTGCAACGGGGGTGTAATAAATATTTTACTGATTCAACATCAATTGTATCAAACATACTCTCTCCGTCCTGAAATACTTATCGAAGGAATGCATGTAGACGTATTTTAGTTTTAGATGCATCCATTTATATCCATTTGTGTGACAAATTTTTCCAGACGGAGGGAGTATACATTTAGCATCCTCGTATTTTCCTTCATTCATCCACTATCTCGACCTTTCCAATCCAAACACGTTTTGACCTATGTTTTCTACTTCTTCTTCTGAAGAGAAGCATTATTGCATACTTATGTATCTTTTTCAGCGTTTCATCTAAAGGTATCAAGGTGATGAAACTTTTATTAACCATGAGCCATCATCAAAAAATGTTTCATGGGAAGCTGAGGACGATGCAAGCCATTAGCAAGTTAATTTCATCCAATCACTTCATGTGCCAACAGTACTTGTCTCTTCAATAACCATGGCCTCTGTTGCGTTGCAAGATTGATCATCCCTAAAAGCAGTGTCCATATCCCATCAAGAACATACTTCTTTGCCTTCAATTTAAAATTATCTGGTTCGAGGAAAGGAACGACAAAATGTTTTATTTGAGAGGAAATAAATGGTGCCAATATTTTTCATTAGATGCATTATTCACAACAATATTTTATGTCTTAATGCTAATCTGTACATCGGGTCCGTTTATAGAACCTGTACATGAGAACAATGCCATCTAATTGTACCTCGAGGTAATTCTTCAAAAGAAAAAAAAACACGCAGATATTTCGTTAGATACAACTAAAAAGCAGAATTGACATTCTTTCCTTCTCTCAAATGCCATCCGACAAGGAAAAACATCAACGACGAGAATATCACAATAAATATTTAGTGTATCACAAATATAGCGTATAATTAAAGTACTCAATTTCCAGAATGCCAATTTAAGAACTTCAAGAAAACTCAGACCTAAGTTGATGCCAATTTAAGAACTTCAAGAAAACTCAGACCTAAGTTGACTTCGAGCCTGGGTTAGGGCACTCAACCATGAACATCTAGCTCAGTTGCTTGCTTATTTATGGGCTGATCCATTGGAGAGTAAAATAGGCGGTTATTAGGTAGGTATAAAAGTTTCTCATATGTGTAAGAGTAAAACTTGATGTTGTACCATAGAACCCTGCAAAAATTACAGCTACGTTTCAGAATCATCAGGGAATTTGAAGAAAAAAATACTTCCAATACACAACAAAATTTAGTAAGATATGAGACGTTATTTCATTCAGAGAGTACAAGATTAATTTGACCAGATTCAAACTCAAATCTTGCACAGAATATTCTAATTCAAAGGATACAAAAAGTAAATGGACAAAATCTACCAAGAAGTGGTGCTACATGTCTCTACTGCCACTGCTGGAAATGCTCCATGTATCGTCAGTATCAGTGGGAATGCCTAGTACTAAATAAGGGAGCTGTAATTTGAACAACAGAAGGTCCCAGAACCACACGTCAAGCAACATCTCGTAGCACATATAGCTCCTCATCCTCTGTATAGTGTAAAGAGCCCAATCTCATTCTCACTAATCTATCCATGAAAATGAACTGACATAAGTTTTAGCATGCCAAGGAAAGGAGATGGTAGCATTTGGTTTTGACAGGGTAGGGAGGAGCTCGGACAGAAAAAGGAGGTGGAGATAGCTTATTAGCCTTGCATGCAAAAATAACATGTCGAAGGCTGGGAGGAGATCGTGCGCGGACGGTCAGCGTGTTTGCTTGAGCGAGCTGATGGCCGACAGCTATGCTCGAGTGCAGACGGAGCACCGAACTTGAGTTTGATAGGAAGCGGCATAGCTCGGACAAATGCCTGCGTCAGTAAAAAAAAAAGTAGAAACTTCTCATAATTGCAGTCATCCATGAGAACAAAATTTTGCTAATTCACGAAGCTCATAGTCAGAACCTTAGAGGCATTATTCTCTTGTCTTGTCAGCGTGCTACACAGCCATAGTCAGAACTCGTAAGTTGTAGTACCGTTATATGCTTGGACACAAATTTTTGAGATAGATTATTGCTTGCTTCATGGACTCGTGCAATCAGAGTATCATAGTATCATTAACAATGACAAGAGCTTCCGAATTAAGTAAAAGATTGCTTCATCCCTTCTTGAATGCTTTTTCAGAGAACCTGACAAACTAACAAGGCACTACGTAAGCGACCTAACATCCAAAATTACAGAACCAAAAAGATGCAGTATGTTCATTTCCTAATGATTTAAAATAGAACAGATGTGCCTATAATAACATAAGTAGGCTTACCTTAAGTACCTCTGCAAACTATCCTTCGAAGCCATTCGTACACCACTTTTTCCCGAACCATGATGCTGAGACAGGACTAAGAGTATCACTCAACTCAAGCAAGTGCCATGTAAAGCAACCAGTGAATATCATTTAAGCTAGCTGATAATAATGACAAATTATATTGTATGAATATGATGTTAGTACACTTCAGCCATCATTAAATAAGCAATGAGGATCATAATAGCAACTTCACGATTAGTACAGTGTCCGAAAAGAATACCAAATTAGAGGAACAATTCATATGTGCTTTCATTGGCAAAACAATTTTATTTTGACTTGGATCCATCGACAAGAATTCAAGAGGTCATGGAAAACGCTTTGCTGCAGATCAGATCGAAGGAAGCACCTGAGCTGGCCACTGAGTCTTCAGGGAGAGTAAACGTCAGCGGCTCCACATGGTTGGCGAAATAATCTTCAAACCTAAGTTACACCATTAATAAAAACAGTGGTGAGTAACATGAAACCTAAGATTCAGAGAGATCAATGAAGCCATCGTCAAAGGAAAATATTTTGGCTGCAATATTTTTGTAAAGCAAGTAAATCCAGTAATGTAAAATTAAGCAGATATACATGGCTCAATGATGCACTATCCCATATTAAGCAAAGTGTAAACACTTAAGCTGGGCCAAGGTAATGCAATCTTGGAGTGCTCACAATTGTCTCCATGAAGGCATTCAATAGGACGTTCCAGCTGATCCCTAGCTTGTGCATCACCAGCAGTTCTTGCTGCAGTTACATATGCGCAGATTTGACAGGGAACCATTAACTTCAGCAGAAGTTTTCTCAAGTAAACCGTCAAATTCAGACCTAGCACAGGGTGATACAATTTAGTCAGTGGTGAAATGGATTACCAAAAAGAACATAGGGGAGAACATGTATAGCATTTGTGGAGCATGTGCTTATTCTGGATTTAATGATTTTTCAGATATAGTTAATTAATTTGCTCTCTTATTAGGCCAAAGATAATTGACTTATACTCCAGTATAGAAGAATCCTCTGCTACTGTTTCTATGAAAAAAGCTGATGACTTCACATCATTTCGGTGTGCCGTGTGCCGGTGTGCACATATATGCAGGCAAGCATCAAATATCCTAAGCGATTCCAAAAAGGTGAAGTCAGAGGGCCTGCACCATGCGAAAATTAGTAAATTCAAGAGAAGCACCGCTGCAACCTGCTCAGCGATGTGGGTTCTCACCAGATCATCGGCGGCCACGCGCGCCACGGCTCACGCATGGGTGGGGGCTGCACACATGCATATGTGCGGGCTGGCGGGCCGGCGTTGCGATCTAGTGCTTGGGGATTAAGAATGCGCGCTGCAGGACGGACACAAGCTGCTCATCTCCATCGCCTCCCGTCGATGCCGTATCGCAACGCGGCCCTGGAGCTGAGCTGCTGCAGGACACGGGCACCACCAGGACTTCCTCGCCGGTCCTCGCGCCCTCTCCTTCTCACTGCCCCTCCTTCCTTTCTATCTCTCGCCTCACATATGTCTCTCTCATAGGTGCAGCGCCACCGTATCCATGGAGAGACTCCGCCGGAGCTTGCCATCTCGCTCGGAACCGGCGAGGAACACCGCCGCCATGAACTTGGAGTTCAAGCCCCTCCGCTGGACCTCCTCCCGCGCCTCCTAGATCGCCTCCACGCCGTTCCGAAACAGGATCCTGCCACTGCCTCACCTCCTCGTCCGGATCTGGCCGGAGATCGCCGTCGCCGCGCCCGGCGGCGCGCAGCAGCATGGCAGGGGTGGCGGCGCACTGGAGGTGGAGATGTGGGAGGGGTCGTGCTCGTGGGTGTTTTTTTCCTTTCTCTCTTAACTAAAAAAGGATCGCGGGTTGAATACTAATAAGTGCAGCGTTCTTTCTGCAAAAACGAAACGTTTTCTGCACAGCCACTTAAACAGGGACCGCGGGTTTATTTCAAAGAAACAAATGGGTTTTTTCACAAAAATGCCGGCGACGTACGACCACAGCCAACCGCTGGTTTATTAGGCCTTACTTATATTATATACTATATTATACAATGGGAGGTGCTTAGGGGGTGCTTAGAGAAATAAACCAGGCTTTTTTTAAGCACCGGTGCTAATTTGTACAGGATTAGGCACCGGTGCTTCAGAAAAACCCGGTTTATTTTTCTAAGCATCTCTCTAAGCACCTCCCATTGTACAAGGCCTTAGTAGGTAGAGATAGCATATGCTTCTATTTGAAACAAAATGTATGTAACAAATCTAATCCTCTTTAGTAGAAAAAAAATTGGTATTTTGTTGTCTATAATGAGATGTATATACAAATTCTAATTTGGCAGCATAAAGTTATATATTCTATAAGATGTGAACGACGGACACCACAACCAGAGATATTCACATTAGCGACAAAGTTATCTACAATCCATGTGAACGACATGTTTTGCTGAGGCGGCCGTTTCGGGGGCGTTGATTTCTGTTTGGCAATGATGATGACGTCAAGAGGAGCTTGGGTGGCGGCTCAGGCTTCGGTAGTTAGATCTTACAGGCATGTCTGAGGTGCTCTTTCATTGGTTGCTGAGTGGTTTTGAAGTCGAAGCTGCGGTGGAGCGAGTCCAGGTGGTGACGAAAACAAACAATCGCCAATCGGTGGTCGTTTGCGGAGGGTGTGGTCAGCGCAAGTCCTGCATATGTCCCTTGCAAAGCTCATCTTCAAAGTCGGAGTTGTCGGCTGTTCGCGTGTGTGGCCATCTGTTGGCATGTGCCAGGTTGGCCGATGGTACCCATGTTGCATGGGTTGAGTTGTATTGGTTTTAGCCTAATTTTCCTCAATTAACCGGGCAATTCTCACTATCTTCTTAATCACTGAAAATGGCAAGTCGTTTGCCTCGTTTAAAATAAACATCAGCGACAAATAAAATCCTTGGGCTGGCACTTGACAAAGTTGAAACGACTCCGCGCCTTCCAAATATGGGAAGGATATTACCGATGCTGTCCTGGGTTGGCAGCCCTCTGGGTTGCATCAGTTGCCAAACAAAGGAGAGATTAGTAGGAATCAAAACGCCAAGGATTGACCAAATCACAACAGCAAAATTGCGGTCATTTTTCATGTATACATGGAGTGTCAGGTCATAGCATTGCTGAAGCGGGCTAAAATTCAGAAGAATGGATGAGAACAAAAATGATGTAAAGTCAGGTCTCGGTTTAAAATCGGCATAAGAAAGTAGTATTTCAGTAGAGTTGTATCAGAATGCACAAGGGCTTAGTAACTGCAATACTAATTTACTCAAGGAAGAGATGCATAATTTACTCAAGTAAGAGCTGCTCAATTTTGTCAACAGAACAAACTGTAACAGGATGGTGGAATTATATGTTTATGTGTACACACCTTCACAATTATAACTTTATGTAACAATGCACAAAGGAGTAGAAGCTACAATATTAATTTACTCCAGAAAGAACTGGTCAATTCTGTCATCAAAACAAATTGTAATAGGATGGTGCAAATTTTGTAAACCTTGAACGGGGTGCATAGTACCTTCCAAAGCCTATTAACATCAAGATGTAATAAGGCAAGAGAAAATGATTGTAACTATCATCTAATTGTTCAAACATTTGAGAAAGCTTAGAGAATCCGTCCTGCTACCTTTTCCTCCAACGTTCTCTTTTTCTTCTTTTACCTACAAAAATTAAGCATGTTCCACAAACTGGCAAAATCAGTGTTGTTACCAAACAGACTTACATATTATAAGAGGTATTCTGGAAGTATTTATGCTAACTAAATTCAATAAAGACCAAAAGCAAAATAATTTTGGCAGCCTTGTATAAGGCTCGTTTCAATCCTCATGGTGCGTCTCCAAGCCCTGCAATCGAAACTAAAACATCACTTCGCATTGAAATCTCTAAACACCAGTTTATCTAACTAATCGAGCAAGTAGCAGTCCTGAACTGAAACCCCTAAACACCAATTCAGTTATCCATATTATACACATCCCTGCTACTACAAAATCTGAAAAATGAGAAACTGGACCCTCAGCAATAACTGACATAAAGGCTAAACCAGAGCAATCAATCATACTTCTGTCGTGGCACAAAATTTCTAATAGAATCACATCTAAGAATATTAATTGGAAGGAATTAATTGGAAGGAGAGAAAGGAACTCTAGGAATTCATGGTGGTAGATAAAGCAAATAAAATAATATTGTTCAGGAAACGAGACAATATTGGGGACACGAAAGGTTGTTCCGAGATGTTCCAGACAATCTAACAGTTAGACAACACAAAAAAAAGGTTGAATCAAAGACAAACTAAAAACCAGACTACAATATAAACGGGTTACCATTTTTTGCTTAGGCAAAGGCCGTTATGAACATTAGAAACCAAATTGAACTTATCTTTTTCTGTGTAGTAAAAAACTGAACAAGTGTTTGTGTTTTTCATCGAAAGGAAAAAAATGTTAGGAGAGTAATATGCTTATGGCAGAATTAACACTGATAGCAGAAGAAGATACATACTTGAAATGTTGGACTAAATTTAGCCATGGGAGATATTCAAAAATTGCTGAGCATTGACAGCCAACCAAGCAAATGAAGGAATATCCATGACAAAATCAAGAACGGTAAATTAGCATCTAGAAGTATATAAAAACAAACATTCCGCTTTAGAGTGTTATCTCAGTATGACATCAATAACTGGGACTAAAGAAGGTAACCATGTAGAGTGTCACAACTAAGGGCATTTTCTTAAGTACCTCTCTAGTAATATGACTCACTATTGATTGATTTTACTAAGGTATTCTATAGTTGGGTATTTATAAAGGAAAATCACTATGATTTTTTACCAGCGAATGGAGAGCAACTAAAAGACTTGTGTTTTTTAATTGCAATAACTAACCACATCAGGCTGCTGTGCAGACTTATCGTCAGTGAAAGATGCTACAGCTGAGCGAAATTGGCTTTGGGTTTCTTTTGCCTGCTGCTCCCTCCTGCAACAATTATTTAGAACAACAAATAAGATATAAGATAACTATGAGATGAGAGAAGGGCACACTAAAGAAGCACGTTCGTAGGAATGTATCTAATAATATAGACGCTACAAATCAATAGAACTAAAATACTATAGCATTTCTATTAATAAATGATACGCACAGTCGTGCGTATTCCAGAAAAAAAATACTACAATATTTGGGATCAGCTAGATCTGTGTGTATATCACCAAATTGGAAGTTTAGTTACTTGTGGTACGTTTGATAGTAGTTGCCGGTTCTCATGCGTTGAAGTCAAGAATGGACCAGCAGTGACCAAATTTGAGTGCAACCGTCCCCCGCAATTCGAGTTCTACCCCAGCAAGTACAGACACGTCCTCTGCGAACTCACACATATACAAAAGTGCCATAAAGCACACTGCGCTATGCCGCTACCACGGCTTCCAAAACATGTATAAAGACTGAAATAAGTGGACACATCCTGCTCACACGCAAGCATGAAATATAGGCAGCATAAAGCCGAACAATTCACGACGCTCTGCCAGATCCAGAAAAGCATTTTAGCTAGACAGAAAGCAAGCAAACCTCAAGGAGCAGAACAAAGATGAACAAAGCAGGAGATCGAGACGCATCAACAGTGCAATACAAGAGATCATAGAACCTGCTAAATACATGGATATGAAGTGGTCAAAGCACCAGCATGCTACGGAACAGAGAAAAGACGGGTAAAAGAAGAGTTGTTCCATAGACAAATAAAAGAACAGTCCATTTATATGAGTTGGAGAGGAGAAGCAGGCCAGCAGAGCAGCCAAGATGGAAGAGCATACCAAGGACGAGCAGAACCGAATGCAAAAATGGAATGCATAAACCAATCGAGATCAATTTTCACCTGAACCAGTAGATACACTCCTAAAGGTATGCATCCTAGTAGGTCCTATAAAAATCACAAGAAATCAGAGGATGGAACTTGACTGCCTTCTATATCATTTGGAGCTAGAAAAATTGCGACGAACCACTAATCCCTACTAAAACTAACTATCATTCCCCTATGATATATGGATATATTAGAAAGTGGAGCAAAGCACCTGTCAGTTTTGTTTCATCGTGGGAAAGCTGTTATCCATGCGCAGCAGTGATTTCTCACGTGTTCTGCAAAACAAAAACTTATACACATAAGTATATAAGATCGCCATCAGTCCTCATGTAAGGAACTTTTCAGGTTACCACTGTAAGGCAATAGAAGCCATTCTCTTAATGTTCATGCAAATAATTAATCATCCAAAATGGAAGTAGCTGACTAACATCATATATCTGACCAATTACAAATAGCTGAAAAACAGTACTAACTCAGCACATTTAGCTACCACATGGTATAGTAAGAACAGGATAACATGATAAAGATAAACCGCTAAATGTGTATAAGTTGAATCAGAGAGCAACATAATACATGGGCATTCGAAAATAGAAGGTAATTTCTACAATGAGATTCTGTCATGGAGACTGATCAAATTTACAATATGGGCTTCCAAGGTATCATATGATATGTATGAAGCTAAATTCAAGTGTCTTATTATAAATTCAAATGAAAAAAATTCATGTGGTGTCTAGCCTTAAGTTTCTTCCATTATTTAGTTATTTTGTCACTGTGGTCATGCAGTTCAAAGCTTAGAAATATTTAGTAAACTGATGTACTGAAACAAAGTGACTGTCATCTTTTCCTTACCTAATTCAGAATCTTCAACCTTAGGTACAGATCATGCCATCAGTCCACATAGCAAAGATAATGATGCAACCCCTGCCAATAATAGAGCTCTATCCTCATATCCCTAAAGAAATGAAAAACAAGCAAATGGTTGTCATCTTTTTCTTACCTAATTCAGAATCTCCAAAGTTAGGTATAGATCATGCCATACGTCCACATAACAAAGATCAACCATATCACTTTGTGGAAATGATGCATTCACTGCCAAAAGTAGAGTTCTCTCCTCATATCCCTAAAAATGAAAAACAAACAAATCAAAATTTATGTCTAAAAACATACTCAAATAAGCAAATCTGAGGCAATATACACCATGGATTGACCAAAGTGCAAGAAATAAAAGGCAATATGCAGCATGGCTTGATCAGAGTGCAAGCCAACAAGAGGAGAAGAGAAAGGCTAGAACCTGCAAGCTGAAGAAGAAGAGCATGTCATTAAGGCAAGGAAGGAGAGAAATCTGAATCGTCCAGTCGCGTCGTCTCCAAAGGCGATGACCACATGCATATCCTCTTCCACCCCCGCGTCTTTGCCCTCTTTTCGACCTTCATCTCCTCCCGTGCTGCTACTTGGGTGCGCCTCCTCCCATGATAGCGCCCGACGGAATTGGCCGATTGGTATCGGCGGCTCTGTCTTCCCCATCTTCCTCGTCGTTGACCACTCAGCTAGCTCCAGAGAAGAGGAGATGGAGAATCGAAGGGGAGGAAGAGGGCCATGGTGGTTGTCAAGAGCAGGAGAGGAGGAGAGATGTGAATGTCCGACACCAGCCGGAGACCCTCTCCCGTCCATCGTCACACCTCCCTCTCCTCTTTCCTCTCTGTTTCTCCCTCCTCTCCTTCCTTTCTCTCTCTCCCTCATCTTTTCTCTCTCCTGTAGGGACCTGTCCATGGCATTAGATCGAATCAAGTGCCCTGACCATCGTCTTTTGCCTGCAGTTCGCCGCCGCTGCTAGAGATGCCCGCCGCCACGCGCGCACGCCTCGGATGCAGCCGAATCAACTACTCCTCCACACCAGTGAGATGAACCAGTGGCGGCTGACGAGGGAGGAGGGAGTGGTGCTGCACTGCACTGTGGGTGTCGAGGGGAAAGACAATAGGGTTTGTGGAGTGGCGGCTAGGGTGGAACCACGCCGAAGCAGGGCAGCAAATGCGCTAGGCGCACGCCGCGAGCGAGGAAAGGGCAGTTTCACCCAGTAAAGTTTCATGTAGCCAATCGGTAGGGACCCCAAGCCCACCAGTCATGGACCTGGAAAATCAATCGCGAGGTGAAACCAGCAGTAAGAATCAGATGGATCTGCCTACTCGGCTGATCAAATTCAACGCGATTGAACGGCCAGGAACATCCCAATCCAGGGTAACTCCGTGTAGGAGGGTTGGCTAGCATCCTTATAGGTTTAAATATGTCTTCGATTCTCCATATGGTTTAGAAATAATTGGTGTGCCCGATCGGCCTATTATGGCATGTCCGGGCCCTAGTGAATGGTGCTAGGATTGATTTCCTGGCTGGTATTTGTACCAACGGATTCCAAGACGGGCTATTCTAACAAATTCTCTAGAGCCTCTATGATGGTTGTAGAGGGCCGACTCCAGGATAGAGCTCTATAATTCTTTTTTCACATGGGCGCCGCCTTGGTCCTCCCCCTCCCCTCGGCACTCAGGGTGAAGGCTTTGTCTGCTTTGGTTGACGCGATGGCGCGGCGCCTAAGGGCATTATCTTCTGGGGGCGTCATCGATGTGTGGGTGGCTGTCAATCGTGGCAACGTATCTCCCGCGTTTTCCTTGGCACCATTCTCGTGGTGCTTGGTAGTGCATTTTTCTTTGTTTTTAGCGTCTTGTGTGTTCTCCCGTATTTTTTCACTTTTGATCAGTTTTTGAGGATTTTCTTAACATCGGTATTGTTTGGAGGTGTGCTTTATATATGAAGTGGGACGAAAGTCTATTTTGAGAGATGTAGTGCTCTTAGCATCGTGAATTTTTTATTTTTCATAGAAGGGCGTTGATGCTTTGTTTCCCATCGTGTCTTTACTAGAGCAAATTCAAGTCAAAGGTACACACAATTGCAGTTGCCTTGATGGGCGGACCGTGACCTTGATAGATTAAGGCCTCGATATGGAGCCATGTAAAATTATACACCTGGAAATATCATACATGTGTATTTTACCAGTATTTTATAAGTGGCTAAAAACCAGCTTTTGGATACAGGTCTCACGAGGAGCTCTTCGAGCAGCACAACCACAACTCTCGGCTCAATCCCCATTGCTATCTCCGTAGCACACCGTTGCACACCTCCGCCTTGCAATCTAGCATGTTGTTGCACACATCCACCTCTCTGTGTTCTCATCCCTCTCTGG
>NC_041387.1:447263477-447306550 GCF_002162155.2 Triticum dicoccoides | reverse complement strand
AAACCTCGACTCAAGCCTATCTTGTGGCGGATGCGGGCTGCTTCAGTACAAGCTTGTGGCATGTTTCCATATTGTCCACCGCGGAGCTGGTCAGCCTATATGCCTTGCTGCCACATCCATAGAGTCCGGTTAGGAGAAGACATGTCGCAAGCGTCGTGGAGCTCGTTGATGTTTTCCTCGCCTCTTCAATGACTAATGGCTCGAATAACATGCCCCGCAACTGCTCACACCTGTGCTCTCCGCCTGACCAAGACCATTGCCTACTCTTTGTCCGCGGTGGCATCCCCATCCCTTGTTGTTATGCCAACTTAGTCCTCGTCCTTGCATGAGAGAGCAAAATAGCAGATGGGTCTCGATAGATGAGAGGGGGAGGTGGAAAGAAGCTATAATGGGATCATGTATGCAAGTGGGTCCTCTGGCTCAGATGGCTTATCTTTTTTATTCTACCAAAACTTCTGGGATTTGATCGAAGAAGACATTATGGCGTTGGTCAGAGATTTTGAAAACGACTCTTTGGATATTCGAAGGCTTAACTACTTTATTTTAACATTGATACCCAAAGAGCCCGATGCCAAGGATATGAGGAAGTTTAGGCCTATTAGCCTCAGTAACTGCTATGTTAAGATGTTTAGCAATGCTATGACCAATCGAGTGTCTTCTTTCGATCAAAGACTCTTGTCTCCTTGTCAATCTACTTTTGTCCGGGGTAGACTCATTCTAGAAAGCATGGTTATGACCCACAAAGGAATTCATGAGGTGCTTAGTTCTGGTAGGCCTGGGGTTGTCCTCAAGTTAGATTACAAGAAAGCTTATGATCGAGTTAATTGGGACTTTCTAGTAGAAATGTTAACTTCCCGAGGGTTTGGAAACAAATGGATTGGTTGGATCTTGTCCATACTTCAAGAAAGCTCATTTTGTGTGACAATCAATGACACTAATGGTCCATACTTTGTTGGGGGGAAAGGGCTCAAGCAAGGAAACCCCCCCTCTCTCCCATGCTTTTTAACTCGGGGCAGATGTTTTCTCTAGGATCCTAGCCAAAGCTACCAGAGCCAATATTATTCATGGGATTATTCCTTATATAATACATGTGAGTCAGATCAGTTTACAGTATACCGATGATACGATTCTGTTTTTAGATCCTAACCCTACCTATGCAAAAAATGAAAGTAGCTACTTCTTGCTTTGATCAGATGTCTGGAATGAGAATTAATTATGATAATTGTGATCAATTAACCATCAATGTTGATGACGCTTCTGCTGACTGCTTTCCTAGATTTTGTGTGTTAAAATTGGGTCTTTCCCTCTTAAATCTTAGGAGTTCCTCTACACTAACTTAAGTTCAGGAGGGAGGACATTCAACCTATTATCGATAAGATCATTGAGAGGATATGTGGTTGGAGGGGCATATTACTTATCTATGAGGCTAAGCTCATTCTTTTACAAACTTATATTGCTAGCATTTCAATGTACCTCATGTCTATAATAAAATTTCCTAAATGGGATATTAGAGTTATTACTTCTCAGATGGCCCCTTTCTTTTGGAGTAACTTGGGAAATGTGCATAAGTACAACCTTGCCAATTGGGGATTTGTATCCCCCAAAAAAGCTTTTGGGGTTTTGGGTATGGTTAACCTTAGGGAATTCAATCTAGCCTTGTTGGCCTATTGGTCTATGGTCTAAAATATTCTTTGCGAGAGGGGATAAAAATTGGATTGGCCTACTAAAGCATAAGTAGAGTACAAATAACCTAATATGCTTTGGTCTAGAACTAATGTTGGCTCCCCATTTTTGATAGGGATTACTTGGTCCTTTATGGGGTCGGGCCTTTCTATAAATGGGTGTTGGGAAATGGGACTCACATTAGCTTCTGGCATGATATCTAAGCTGGAGGGTTGACACTGAAACTCAGTTCTAGGATGCATTTGAAAATTTTCAACAACAACATTGTAGTACTTCCCAAGTCTAGGATGGTTGCACACTTAAACTCACATTCGAAAGGTGTGTGGATGTTGAATTTCTAGTTATATGGCATGAATTGTTGGCTATGTCACGTAATTACATCCCCAATCAAGATGATGACCACCCTATTTATATGCTAGAACCATCTGGTTTGTACTTTGTCAAGTCTTTTTATCATGTGATGAATTGGGGAGGAGTATGTACCCCCATTTGGAAAAACTTCTGGAAAACTGTGGTTCCCCGCAGATTCTTGGCGTTTGTATGGCTAGCATTCCATAACAAAATCTTGACCCGTGATAACTTGAGTAAAAGACACATAGTTAGTGGCACAACATGTCTTTTCTGTTCAGAGACTAAGTCTGTCTCCCAGCTTTTCTTTGATTGTCTTGTGGCAAACAATATTTGGGCTGACTATCACATTCCTAGTCTGATATGCACCTTGGCTGGCTAATCATGTTTGCACCATGTTTAAACTTCAATTGAATTTGAAATGGGGAATGAACAAAACCCTAGCACCACTTAATTAAACTAGGTTCAACTAAAATATTTTGCAATGAACCCAAATTGCCCTCCAAAATGTTCATGATTTAAGTAAAAAGGTGAAAACCTCAGCCCTAGATGATGCACATTTTTTGATGGCATTTATGGACTTTGAATTAACTAATATGATATTTGGATTGGAGTTATAAAATCCTATAAATAGGTTATAGCTCCAAATATTATGAAATTAATTGAGGGCCACTAGAATAATTCAGAAAGTACCCACAAAAAGTTTTAGAATTTACAAAAATGATTTAGTGCTAAAACTAAATCAATACAGAAAAGAAAATAGAAAACAACTTACCTGGACCACTTATTACCTATGGAGCCCACCTGGCCGGCCCATCAATCTGCTGGCTCGTGCCATCCATCTTCAAGCTTTGGCAGTAGGCTGAGGCGAGACAGGCACGACGCGCCCGCGCGCCACACCACCTTGATAATTCCCAAGTGCAAGGAATCATCGTAGCACTTTCCAAAGATGGAAGTGGTAAGTATGGAGTGTCGAACCCACAAGGAGCTAAAGGTAAGATCGATATTCTCTCAGGTCCTATATGCCAGTGATACAACCCTATACGTACACCGAACGTTTGCTTTTATCTAGAAACGAGAAATAAAACTACGTTGTGGGTATAAATAGGATAGCTTTGCATGATAAAAGAGGACTAAAACATAAAATAGGTGCTACCTAAATAAAGTTAGAATATATTACAATATATAACAAATAATGAGTGTGGAATAATGATGGTATGGTGTGCAGAATTGTCCCTAGGCAATTAGCCACGATACTAGACCAATGGCAACTTTTTATGTGGGAGAGGCCTCTCTAGCATGTTGCCCCTTACTTGGAACTCTATGCACTTACGATTGGAACTATTGGCAAGCATCCACAACTACCAAAGTTCATTAAGGTAAAACCAAATCATAGCATTAAGATATATTGGTCTCGCTTCAACCCCGTATGCGTCAATTTCTATGGTAGGAAGAAATTTCCGTCACTCTTGCCCTCCAATGCATAGTCCTATCAACATACAACTAACCTATGGTGTGATCCACGCGCGCTCATATATGGGCACCAAAGTACAACAACATAACCATAAGCAATTGAAGCTAATAATAGCAATTCACCAATTACTTAGAGGATAACAAAAATCTACTGAAACACAATATCGATTACCCAAGTCATTGGATAATAATTCACATCACAAAAACACCATGTTCAAGTAGGGGATTACAATGGGCTGCGAGAGAGTGGACCGCTGAAAAGATGCAAGGAAGGTGATGAAGAAAATGACGTTGATGAAGACGATCATCGTGGTGATGGTTCCCTCGGCGGCACTCTGGCGCCACCAGGAGAGAGGCTCCCCATTCGGCTTGCTCCTCCATGGCCCCCCTAGATAGGAGGAGGTTTTCTCCTCTAGTCCTTGGCCTACATGGCACCCGAAGGGGCGAGAGCCCCTTTGAAATTGGATCTCTCTCTCTCTCTCTCTCTCTCTCTCTCTCTTCTTCTTCTTCTTCTTCTTCTTCTTCTTCTTCTTCTTCTTCTTCTTCTTCTTCTTCTTCTTCTTCTTCTCTGGTCCGCATATGTTTTCTGGCCCTTCACTGTTTCTTAAATAACCGGAGATCTGTAACTCCGATCGAGCTGAATTTTTTTACAAGATTTTCTCCATAAATTAGCTTTCTTGTTGCAAAAGAACAGCCCCAACCAACTTAAGGGGTGGCCACAAGATCACTTGGCATGCCCTAGGGGGTGGGGCACGCCATCGAGCTCGTGGGCCCCTCGAGCATCATCTTGCATTGATTCTTTTTCCCAAAAATCATATATAATCCATAAAAGTTACCGTAAGTTTTCATCGTGTTTGGACCTTCCTAGATATGGATTTTTTGTCAAACAAAAATATGCAGGAAATAGGAACTGACCATGGGCACTGGATTAATAAGTTAGTCCATAAAAATAATATAAAAGTTCACTAAAACCATATATAATTGATGTAAATATAGCATGAATTCTTCATAAACTATAGATACATTGGAAATGTATCAACATCCCCAAGGTTAATTCCCACTCGTCCTCGAGTAGGTAAATGATAAAAAATAATTTATGAAGTGTGAATGCTAGAATAGAACAAACCTTTGATCACATATGCAATTATAATTCTAATAACAAGTAACATCATTTCATTAAGTTCAACATATCATAAAGTGGTAATGAAGTATCTCGCTAGCCCTTTCTGAAACCAAAACATAAATGCAGATCATCTCTGAAGTTCAAGCGGCGACTAAACATTGTAATTCAGGGTAGAAAACATCCACTCATGCTCACACCCAACATTAATTAAACCAAATCTATGTTACACTAATAATGCCAATAGCGCTCTCAGCATTGGTACTTGAATGAGAAGGTGATGAATCAACAATAAAAAGTAAATAACATAAAAGTAAAAGAAGGACATTACGACAGAGCTCATTGCTTAAAACAGAGATAATTCACTTGAGAGGTGTACTTTTCTGTCAGCATTATGACAAAGGTGTCCAATATCTTCCATGGTAAACACGTTAATTGTGGTTCCCATGCAAAAGATTTTTATCCTTTCCACCATACTAACACAAACCATGGCTAGTCAAATCCACGGGTACCTGCAGACTTTCAACTTTCCGGAGGAGTGTTTGTATAAATAGCTTAGGACTGGGCATCCATTTTACCAGCCTCCCTCAAATTTGACGAGTGAATAAACTCTCATCGACAAGTAAAACACACTTAGCATGGAAGATATTGACTATCCCGTCGCTCCATGCACTACAAAAAAAGACACATCCGTGACATTTTGGGCCAAACGAATTTTTCTGTCATGCTTATGACACTTCTATGACAATAATTGTGACAAAACCACGTATCATCACAGATGTGGTGGGCTCCTACTTCTATGGCAAAAAATCATGACAGAAAATGGGCTTTTCGTCCTGGGCGGGCTGGGGACGCACCTGCATGACATTCTTTGGGTCATCCATGATGGAAAAAACCGTGGTAGAAGCGAGGGCGAGGAAAATTTCGGGGAGTTCCCGGTTACGGTGGGTGGTCGGGCCGAGCGATGCATGGAGGTTTGCGCATTTCTCTCATATAGGTACGCGCGCGTGTGTGAGAGTTGTTGGGCGCTCTAACTGAACCTCGAACGAGGCGTTCGCTTACTGAACCCGAGAGATTGCACTAGCTACGTTACTGAACCCGAGCGATCGATCCCTTGGCTGTTAACTGAACCCGAGCAATTCCTTTGCTACTGCTGCTAAGTGAAGCCGATCAGACCTGCTGCCTCTTGATGAATAGTGACTGTTGTTGGGGGTTGGATAAACAATTCCCGATGGGGGTTGGATGAACATGGCCCCGTGGTAGTAGAGGTCATTGCCACTTGATGAATAGGACCCCGATCGAGGAGGTGGGGGTGGATGAACAGGACCCTGTGGAGGGCTGGTTGAACAGTAGCCGATGGAGGCTAGATGAACAGGACCCCGTGGAGGGCTGGTTGAACAGTAGCCGGTGGAGGCTGGATGAATAGTAGCCCGTGGATGAACAATAGCCGGTGGAGGCTGGACGGTGGATGAACAATAGCAGGTGAAGGCTAGAGAAAGTCGACGGTGGATGAACAGTAGCCCGTGGAGTCCCGTTTTGCGGTACGCCACACCCCTCCCAATGAACATGACCTTGTTTCTACCGTAGGCGCTCCAACACAAGTCCTCTTCCTCCATTTAGCGGTACGCCACACCCCTCCCGATCAACACCACCCAGTTTCAACCGTAAGAGCTCGAACACAAGTCTGTTTCCTCCGTTTTGCGGTATGCCAGACCCCGTTTCAGCTGTCCTATCCAAGCCGGTTATCTCCCGTTGAACAGGATGCATTTTGATCCAGTCTGTTGCCTCCCGATGAATAGGACGTTGTTTCTCCGTTTCGACCCAGTCGGTTGGCCGCCTGATGAACAGGACGCCGTTGCTACGTCTGTTACCTCTCCATGTACATGAGCCCTGGTTGTCCGTATGCGTGAGTACGCATTCGAGACCCCGCCAATATGTACGTACGTGGTTGTATATTTTTTCCCTGTGGTTGTACGTACGTGTACACGATTTAGACGGGACTTCCTGAACTGCTACGTCAGGTGCTCTACTACAACACGTGCCGCTACTTACTCGACCATGATTCATACTTGCAGAGAGACTAATCGACCGGTATGTACGTACACGTTTGCGACCAGACAGACAACGCTACGTACGCTTCGACCAGATGGGTCCCAGCTGTCAGGGAGGATAAGGAGGCACTTCATTGCGTGTGAAGATATATCTGGTGGGTCCCAGCTGTCAGGGGGAAGAATCATTTTTTTTCTCGTAATATGGACGCACTTCCTTGCGTGTGAAGATATAGCTGGTGGGTCCATCTGTCAGCCTCACCACATACAATACTCTTCCAATGGCTGTCATTCATTGACTATGTTGACCATGTCACGCGGACAGCACCCGTGCGGTGGACAACGACAAGGCCTAGGAAGGGAATGACATTGAGCCAAGGAAGACGAGGCAGGTGGATGCCCACGCGGAGGGGAGTATGAGGGTTCAATGGTTCGGCTACAGTGTAAGGCTGCTGTAGCCGAAGAATAACAGGGGATGTGGGTGAGTACAAGGAAGGCCTGGCCAGTGGTAGTATGGTTGGGCGATGAGGCCTGCGCGGTAGCACAACCAGCCATGGGAGGCTGGAGCAGGTGGTACGGTGGGTGCTGGTTTGGGCGGTTGGAGCAAGAATATCGGAGGTTGAAGACGCAGCTCAGCCATTGGATTAGCATCCAACAGCCAATGCAGCGAGAATCGTTTATTGACTAACTTGACAAAGCCCTGCATACACATCAACTTAGTAGGCCCACAAGTCAGCCTCCAAATCTGGTGGGTCCCAGCTAGTAGGGCATTTTGTAGCGACCACGATCCCAATGGACCAAAGTCTCTATGCTTAAGTGTCATCCCTAGATCAGTAATGCGGACACACATAGTACTCGAGGAATTATTACAGAGTTCAATCACACACTTATTACATCGAGTCCTCATAAAGAGTATGATTACACAAAAATATCATGGCTGAAGGCCATCTAAACTAAATAACTGCAGAAGATTCGAAGGTACATGAGTCCATCAACTCCAACGGCATAGCTGAGTGCAAGACAACGACCTATCACACCTTATTCATCGTCTGAGTAGTCTGCAACATGAGACGTTGCAGCCGTGTAGGTCAGCACATTGAATATGCTGGCAGAGTTAGACTGTAAAGCAATAAATGCAAGAAATATATCTACATGCAATATTTGGCTGGTGGAGGCTCTACGTTTATGGTTTTGCATAAAGCTGGTTTTCCCTGCAACAAAGGAATAAATTTATTTAACTACTCCCAAGTTTTTCCAATATTTGAGAAGGTTCCCCCAACTCAAAACCCCAGTTAAACAAGTATCATCATTAAACCCAAATCAATTAATTAAAGAGTGATGAGATCAACAATAATATCCAATTCCAGATACTCAAGATGTCCATAACCGGGGACACGACTAACCATGATTAGTTTATACACTCTGCAGAGGTTGCGCACTTTTCCCCACAAGACTCGAACCGCACCCATGATCGGAAGATCGAGACATAGTCTTTCCAAAATATTTACTCTCTACTCCGGGCAGACCGATACACCTACTTTTCCTCTACATCTGCTAGTCCACCTCTTCGAGAGCTTATACAACTTACTCAACTATGCCAGAGCCCATAATGGCTTGTGGCTGCACACGGAAGTTTCTAGGCATGAAATACCATATGATCCCTTTGAGCCTGGGTGGCGAACCGAGGAAAAATCACACGGGTACCCCGAGATTTCCCTTAATGGACAATACTGGGTTCCCCAGGTGCCCCAACCAATCCACCCAGATGTGTATTAAAGTTGCCACCTTAATGTTATCCAAGATTAACAACTCTCATAACTTCCATGTGAATCACGATCCAATCCCCGTCTACGAGCATGGCTAAGCAATAATAAAGCATAACGTATATTCCTAGGGTGATCAAAAGGTATTAGGTTCCTACCTCAAGTACTATAACCAAACCACATGTTCCAATCCTACTCATGCAAATATTTGAGGGGCAATACTAATGCTTAGTAAAAACTATGTATAGAAGAGTATGATCAAAGTGTAACTTGCCTTGCTGACGATCTGCAAACTCTAACAAACTTCTCGCTTTGGATAATCTAGCGTAGACAAACAGTAGCATACGTAAGCAATCACTCAAACATAACGGAGAGAAATCGAGAAAAGATCCAAATCAAACACGAAACAAGCAAACGGCTAAACTAAACAAAAAACAAAACCTAACTGCATTATTTTCATGTGGATTAGATCTTAACAATAGGTACAGATGATTAGCTACGATTTGCAAAAAGAAACTACTCAAACGGAGATACGAAACTCAAGATACGAATGAAACAAGATTGTTTACTAATATGAACTAAAATCAAATTTTAAATTATCAAATTCTTGTTCAAATTGGTTAATTGGAAAGAAAAGATCATTACGAAGATTTAGGCGCTGGTTTCATCTAATTTGGACAAACGAGCAAAAAATTACGCTAGTTTTAAGATCAGGGGCTAAATCGTGATAAAACTTATTCACTGATAGGCCCCTGGCCAAAAATAGACTAAAAAGAAAAATCTACCACGCGAACGTTCGTTAACATAACTAAACGAACGAAAACCGTTTGGTAAACCAAACGAACGGGTGAACATTTATTAATTAGACTAAAAAAAACTAAAAACCGACCTAACCTAAAACCAAAAAAACGAGATAAAAACCGTTCGAACCGAGCGGTTCTTACGGGTTCGCCGGAGTTTGACCTGTCGGCGGTGGCATGGATCAGATCAGGCGCGGCAGCGTCGGGCGGTGGTGTGCGGCGCGAGCGACGGCGCGGGGTTGCGGCGCAAGGTGACTACAACGGCAGCAGCAGCGCTAGGCGGCGGTGCGGCGGCGGAGGTGAGCTACGGTGGCGTAGGTGCGGGCGAGGTGGAGGTGCGGGCGAGGTGATGAGGAGAGGGGGCGGCGGCAGGCGGTTATAAAGGGCCCCCGGGGGGTCCCGACTTGGGGGAGGGGTTCGGCGGCGGCGGGGAGTGCCCGGACTCCTCAGAGTCCGGCGGCGGCACGGCTTGCGGGCGGGGAAGGCAGCGCATGCGCGTGGCCGGCTGGGTTTCGACCAAGTCGGTCCGGAACACTTTTTTTAAATAATTTTTGCCGTGAAAGAAAAATCCTAATAAAATATTAAAAATGATCTAAAAATTCCAGAAACAATTTTCATCGTCCAAACCTAATATTTAGGACAAGATGAACATTTTTTGGACTAAAATGCAATTTTCAAAAATGCAAGTTTTCTCTAATTCGAATAAAATAGCAAAAAATACAAATAAAATAATAATTTGATTTTAAAATTTCTTCTCCAATATTTCTCTTCTGTTGAAGAAGTCACATTATCCTCTCTCATTTATTTTTATTATTGGAAATAATCGGAGAGAAAAATATTAAAATCAAATTGATCCTCTTTTCAAATTTGAACTAAATTCAAATATGAAAATTTTGTGAAACCTCCAACTCTCTCCTTGGGTCCTTGAGTTGCTTAAGATTTCTAGGATCACAACAAAAATCAAAGAAATTATGATATGCATATGATGATCTATGTATAACATCCAAATTGAAAATTGGGATGTTACAAACCTACCCCCCTTAAGATGAATCTCGCCCTCAAGATTCGAGTTGGTCAGCAAAAAGGTTTGGGTGGTCCTTGCGAGGATCTTCTTCTCGGTCCCAGGTGGCTTCCTCCTCGGTATGGTGGCTCCACTAAACTTTGCAAAACTTGATAACCTTGCTGCGAGTAATTCGACTAGAAAGCTCAAGAATCATGGCTGGCTTCTCTTCATAGGTCAGATCACTATCCAACTGAATTGCTTCCAGTGGCACTGTATCCCTCAGAGGAATGTCGGCCATCTCTGTGTGGCATTTCTTCAACTGGAAAATTTGAAACACATCATGAACTCCTGACAATCCTTCGGGCAATTCCAACTTGTACGCAACTTCTCCCATGCGTTCCAAAACTCTGTATGGTCCCAGAAAACATGGTGCTAGCTTTCCCTTGACTCCAAAACGTTTAACTCCTCGAAGTGGGGACACATGAAGATATGCTCTGTCTCCGACTTTGTAAGCTACCTCCTCGCGTTTAGTATCCGCATAACTCTTCTACCTAGACTGGGCTACCTCGAGTCTGTCTCGAATTAACTTAACCTTTCCTCAGACTCTCTGATTAAGTCCAGTTCAAACAACTGTGGATCTCCAACTTCGTCCCATGATAACAGTGTCCTGCACCTCCTTCCATATAAAGCTTCGAAAGGGGCCATCGTCAATCTGGCTTGATAACTGTTGTTATAAGAGAACTCTGCATAGGGCAAATTGTCATCCGAACTAGATCCATAATCTAGCGCACAAGCTCTCAACATGTCCTCTAGAATCTGATTGACTCTCTCGATCTGTCCATTTGTCTGTGGATGAAAGGCTGTACTGAACTCTAGCCTGGTACCCAAAGTTTCATGCAACTGATTCCTTGAAGTAAACTGTGTTCCTCTATCTGATACAATGGTCCTCGGAACTCCATGCAGACATATGATCCTGGTCATGTATATCTTTGCCAACTTAGCACTCGTATAAGTTGTCTTCACTGGGATGAAATGGGCTACTTTCGTTAGGCGATCAGCTACAACCCAGATAGAGTCATAGCCTAAACGATTCATGGGTAATCCAGTGATAAAATCCATGCCAAGTTTATCCCACTTCCATTCGGGTATCGACAACGGTTGTAGCAATCCTGCTGGCTTCTAATGTTCTGCCTTAATTCTCTGACATACATCACATACTGCTACATACTCGGCAATATCCTTCTTCATTCCGGTCCACCAGAAACTTTCCTTCAAATCCAGATACATCTTAGTGTTGCCTGGGTGAATCGAGTAAGGCAAATCATGAGCCTCCTGAAGAATCAACTTCCTGATCTCAGGGTCATTAGGCACATATATACGATCCTCAAACCATAAAGTGTCGTGCTCATCCTCTCGAAATCCTTTAGCCTTTCCTTTACTCATCCTTTCCTTTATCTTAGCAATCTCCTTGTCCGTCTTCTGTGCTTCTCCTATCTTACCCAACAAAGTGGACTGAATTTCCAATGCTGCAACATAACCTCTCGAAACTATCTCCAAGCGTAGCTCTCGAAGGTCGTCGGCTAACTCCTTAGGTAATCCTCCGGTTATGAGCGTGTTAACATAACTCTTGCGGCTCAACGCATCTGCTACGACATTGGCCTTTCTTGGATATAATGCAATCTCATATCATAGTCCTTTATGAGATCCAACCATCTCCTTTGCCCGAGGTTCAAATCCTTCTACGTGAAGATGTATTTCAAACTCTTATGACCCATGTAAACATCACAACGGTTTTTGATGAGAAAGTGTCTCCATGTCTTTAGCGCATGCGCTACGACTGCTAACTCCAAATCATGCATAGCATAATTCAACTCATGAGGTCGAAGCTGTCGTGAGGCATATGAAACAACTCTTCCTTCCTGCATAAGCACACCTCCAAGTCCTCGACGTGAAGCGTCGCAATACACTTGGAAATCCTTGCGTTGGTCTGGAAGAATCAGCGTTGGGGCTGTAACCAAACATTTCTTCAATTCCTAAAAACTGGCCTCACAATCCTCAGTCCATTTAAACTTGGTGTCCTTCTTCAATAACTCCATCATGGGCTTCACAATCTTTGAAAAATTCTCAATAAATCTCCGGTAATAACCTGCGAGTCCAAGAGAACTCCTGATGTCTCCCACTGAGGTGGGTGCCAACCATTTAGTGACAGAAGCAACCTTGGTAGGGTCTACTGCTATTCCTTCTCCGAATATAACATGTCCGAGAAATCGAACTTCCTTCAACCAAAACTCACATTTGCTGAACTTGGCATATAACTGATGTTCCCTGAGCTTCTCGAGAACCAAACGCAAATGCTCCTTATGCTCTTCTTCATTCTTTGAGTAGACCAAAATGTCATCAATGCACACCACGACGAACTTAACCAAAAACTCCATGAACACCCTGTTCATCATACTCATGAAATAGGCAGGGGCATTTGTCAAACCAAATGACATTACTGTATACTCATATAGCCCATACCTCATAGTAAAATCTGTCTTGGGTATATCCTGCTCTCGGATCTTCAACAGGTGATAACCTGATCGAAGATTGATCTTGGAGAAAACTTTAGCTCCCTGTAGCTGGTCAAACAAATCATTGATCATCGGCAGAGGGTATTTGTTCTTGATCATCACCTCATTCAGCGCACGATAATAAACAACCATCCTCAAAGATCCATCCTTCTTCTCCACTAGAAGCACTGGGGATCCCCAAGGTGATGAACTTGGTCGGATGTAACCCTTCTCTAGTAACTCTTTAATACGCTTCTTAATTTCCTCCAGATCCTTTGCTGGCATCCGATACAGTCTCTTGGATATTGGTATGGTGCCCGGCAATAACTCAATCAAAAACTCAATGTCTTTGTCTGGTGGCATGCATGGTAACTCCTCCGAAAATATGTCGGGATAATCCTTCACCACTGGTACTTCCTCCTGAACAACTCATGATAAGGAATTCACCCGAGTCCTTCTCGGCGCATGCCTAGATACATACTTGATCCTTTGTCCTTCCGGGGTGGTGAGAAGAATTGATTTACTGGCGCAATCGATGTTTCCTTCAAACTTGGATAGCCAATCCATGCCTAGTATCACATCCAATCCTTGTGACTCCAGCAGGTAGGCGGGGAAAACATGTCTACCTATGGTTACTGGCAATTGATAGCATCCCCTACTAGCCATATACTCCGCTCCTGGGAAACTTACTAACATAGGCGACTTAAGGGCTACTGTTGGCAATTTATACTTATCCACAAATCCCCTTGATATGAATGAATGCGATGCACCACTATAAAAAAGAACAAATGCTATAAATGCATTAATCAAAAACTTACCGAGAACTGCGTCGGGTTGATCCTCAATCTCCTCTACACTGACGTGGTTCACCTAACCTTTGGTGAAGGGGTTGGGCTTCTTTGCAGAACCTCCATCGCCATTTCCATTATGGGCTTCAGGACAATCATTGGCATAATGCCCGGTCTTCTGGCACTTAAAACAAGTAATGTGGCTCAGATCCCTCTTGGCTGGTGTTGAGGTGTTAGAACGGTCCTGACTGCTGCTTCCTCCATTCCCATTGCCATTCTTGGGGCCACTGTGGTTGTGCGAACTTCCTCCATTGTGCGTATGTCCTCCATGGTTATGGCCTCCATGGTTATGAGTATGTCCTCCTGAGTACGGGGAGCAACGGGGCTTCTGCTTAGCTCCAGAAGTATGCCTCCCCTGTCCATACTTCCTCTTGCTATTGTCAGTCTGTCGCTGCTTGCCTTCTATCATGAGGGCCCAGTCCACCAACTCCTGGTAGTTGTTGAATGTTGCCACCATCAACTACATACTCAGCTCATCATTGAGTCCCTCAAGAAACTTCTCCGGCTTTGCGGCATCTGTGACCACATCATCCGGGGCATAGCGTGCTAACTTGCTAAACTCATCCACATACTGTCCCACTGTACGACCTCCTTGGCGCAAGTTGCGAAACTCGCCTTCTTCATGCTCATAGCTCCTGCTGAAACATGGGCGGTGCGGAAAGCCTGCTGAAACTGATCCCATGTAACTGTATCAATTGGGTAAGTGGTGGTAAAGTTCTCCCTGTTGGGGAACGTAGTAATTTCAAAAAAAATCCTACGCACACGCAAGATCATGGTGATGCATAGCAACGAGAGGGGGAGTGTATCTTCATACCCTTGAAGATCGCTAAGCGGAAGCATTTATCAACGCGGTTGATGTAGTCGTACGTCTTCACGATCCGACCGATCCAAGTACCGAACGCACGGCACCTCAGAGTTCTGCACACATTCAGCTCGATGACGTCCTCGCCTTCTCGATCCAGCAAGACGGGTGAAGTAGTAGATGAGTTCCGGCAGCACGACGGCGTGGTGACGGTGTTGGTGAAGAACAATATCCGCAGGGCTTCGCCTAAGCACTACGGAAACTATGACAGAGGATAAACTAGAGGGGACGGGGTTGCCGGCACACGGCTTGGTGTTTCTTGATGTATCTTTGGTGCTAGCCCCGCCCCTCTATTTATATGTTGAGCCCTGGGGTCGAAACTTGGAGCAAAAGCCTCCTCAAAGTCGGTTTTGCCTGAAAGGCAAGAGTCCAACTCTCCAGGACCAAACGCCACAATCCTTGGCGTCTCGCCTAGACGCCATGGGCCTCAGCATCTGGCCTAGACGCCATGGGCCTCGGCGTCTGGCCCAGGGCCAGACGCCAGGGTCTCCGGCGTTTGGCCCCCTGGCCTCCGCAAAACTCCTTTTGCACCGACTTATAGCTCCGTGGGCCTGACTTGGCCTAACCATATCATCCAATATATGAATCTTTACCTCCGGACCATTCCGGAGCTCCTCATCATGTCTGTGATCTCATCCGGGACTCCGAACAACATACGGTCACCAACATACATAACTCATATAATTCTATGTTGTCAACGAATGTTAAGCATGCGGACCCTACGGGTTCGAGAACTATGTAGACATGACTGAGACATCTCTCTGGTCAATAACCAATAGCGGAACCTGGATGCCCATATTGGGTCCTACATATTCTACGAAGATCTTTATCGGTCAAACCGCATAACAACATATGTTGTTCCCTTTGTCATCAGTATGTTACTTGCCCGAGATTCGATCGTCGGTATCCCAATACCTAGTTCAATCTCGTTACCGGAAAGTCTCTTTACTCGTTATGTAATGCTTCATTCCGTAACTAACTCATTAGCTACATTGCTTGCAAGGCTTATAGTGATGTGCATTACCGAGAGGGCCCAGAGATACCTCTCCGACAGTCGGAGTGACAAATCCTAATCTCGAAATATGCCAACTCAACATGTACCTCCGGAGACACCTGTAGAGCTCCTTTATAATCACCCAGTTACGTTGTGACGTTTGGTAGCACACAAAGTGGTCCTCCGGTAAACGGGAGTTGCATAATCTCATAGTCATAGGAACATGTATAAGTCATGAAGAAAGCAATAGCAACATACTAAACGATCAAGTGCTAAGCTAATGGAATGGGTCAAGTCAATCACATCATTCTTCTAATGATGTGATCTCATTAATCAAATGACAACTCATGTCTATGGCTAGGAAACACAACCATCTTTGATCAACAAGCTAGTCAAGTAGAGGCATACTAGTGACACTACGTTTGTCTATGTATTCACACATGTATTATGTTTCCGGTTAATACAATTCTAGCATGAATAATAAACATTTATCATGAAATAAGGAAATAAATAATAACTTTATTATTGCCTCTAGGGCATATTTTCTCCAGTCTCCCACTTGCACTAGAGTCAATAATCTAGTTCACATCGCCATGTGATTTAACACCTATATTCATATCTGTATATGATTAACACCCATAGTTCACATCGTCATGTGACCAACACCCAAAGGGTTTACTAGAGTCAATAATCTACTTCACATCGCTATGTGATTAACACCCAAAGAGTACTAAGGTGTGATCATGTTTTGCTCGTGAGAGAAGCTTAGTCAATGGGTCTGTCACATTCAGGGCCGTATGTATTTTGCAAATATTCTATGTCTAAAATGCTCTGCACGGAGCTACTCTAGCTAATTACTCCCACTTTCAATATGTATCCAGATTGAGACTTAGAGTCATCTGGATCGGTGTAAAAGCTTGCACCAATGTAACTCTTTACGACGGGCTCTTTTATCACCTCCATAATCGAGAAATATTTCCTTAGTCTTCACTATGGATATTCTTGACCAATGTCCAGTGATCTACTCCTAGATCACTATTGTATCCCCTTACCAAATTCAGAACAAGGTATACAATAGGTCTGGTACATAGCATATGATACTTTATAGAACCTATGACTGAGGCATAGGGAATGACTTTCATTCTCTTTTCTATTTTCTGCCATGGTCGGGATTTGAGTCTTACTCAGTTTCACACCTTTGCAACACAGGCAAGAACTCTTTCTTTGACTGTTCCATTTTGAACTACTTCAAAATCTTGACAAGGTATGTACTTATTGAAAAATTTATCAAGCGTCTTGATATATCTCAATAGATTTTGATGCTCAATATGTAAGTAGCTTTACTGAGGTCTTTCTTTTAAAGAACTCCTTTCAAATACTCCTTCATGCTTTCCAGAAAAATTCTACATCATTTCTGATCAACAATATGTTACTCACATATATTTATCAGAAAGGCGGTAGTGCTCCCACTCACTTTATTGTAAATACAGGCTTCACCGCAAGTCTGTATAAAACTATATGCTTTGATCAACTTATCAAAGCGTACATTCCAACTCTGAGATGCTTGTACCAGTCCATAGATGGATCACTAGAGCTTGCACATTTTGTTAGCACCTTTAGGATTGACAAAACCTTCTGGTTGAATCATATACAACTCTTCTTTAAGAAAACCATTAAGGAATGCAGTTTTGACATCCATTTGCCAGATTTCATAAAATGTGGCAATTGCTAACATGATTCGGACAGACTTAAGCATCACTACAGTTGAGAAAATCTCATTGTAGTCAACACCTTGAACTTGTTGAAAACCTTTTTGCGACAAGTCGAGCTTTGTAGATAGTAACACTACTATCAGCATCTGTCTTCCTCTTGAAGATCCATTTATACAGTATGGCTTGCCGATCATCGGGCAACTCCACTAAAGTCCACACTTTGTTCTCATACATGGATCCCATCTCAGATTTCACGGCCTCAAGCCATTTCACGGAATCTGGGCTCATCATCGCTTCCTCATAGTTTGTAGGTTCATCATGGTCTAGTAACATGACTTCCAGAACAGGATTACCGTACCACTCTGGTGCGGACTGTACTTTGGAAGACCTACGAGGTTTTGTAGTAACTTAATCTGAAGTTTCATGATCATCATCATTAGCTTCCTCACTAATTGGTGTGGGAATCACTGGAACTAATTTCTGTGATGAACTACTTTCCAATTCGGGAGAGGTACAAATTATCTTATCAAGCTCTACTTTCCTCCCACTCACTTCTTTCGAGAGAAACTCCTTCTCTAGAAAGGATCCATTCTTAGCAACGAATGTTTTGCCTTCTGATCTGTGATAGAAGGTGTACCCAACAGTTTCCTTTGGGTATTCTATAAAGACGCACTTCTCCGATTTGGGTTCGAGATTATCAGGTTGAAACCTTTTTCACATAAGCATTGCAACTCCAAATTTTAAGAAACGATAGCTTAGGTTTACTGCTAAACCATAGTTCATACAGTGTCGTCTCAACGGATTTAGATGGTGCCCTATTTAAAGTGAATGCAGCTATCTTTAATGCATAACCCCAAAATGATAGTGGTAAATCGGTAAGATACATCGTAGATCGCACCATATCCAATAAAGTGCGGTTACGACGTTCGTACACACCATTATGCTATGGTGTTCCATATGGCGTGAGCTGTGAAACTATTCCATATTGTTTAAAATGAAGGCCAAACTCGTAGCTCAAATATTCATCTCTACGATCAGATCATAGAAACTTTATTTTCTTGTTATGATGATTTTTCCACTTCACTCTGAAATTCTTTGAACCTTTCAACTATTTCAGACTTATGTTTCATCAAGTAGATATTCCCATATCTGCTCAAATCATCTTGTGAAGGTCAGAAAATAACGATACTTGCCACGAGCATCAACACTCATTGGATCGCATACATCGGTATGTATTATTTCCAATAAGTCAGTAACTCGTTCCATTGTTCTGGAGAACGGAGTTTTAGTCATCTTGCCCAAAAGGCACGGTTCGTAAGCATCAAATGATTCATAACCAAGTGATTCCGAAAATCCATCTTTATGGCGTTTCTTCATGCGATTTACACCGATATGACCCAAACGGCAGTGCCACAAATAAGTTGCACTATCATTATTAACTTTGCATCTTTTGGCTTCAATATTATGAATATGTGTATCACTATGATCGAGATCCAACAAACTATTTTCATTGGGTGTATGACCATCGAAGGTCTTATTCATGTAAACAGAATAACAATTATTCTCTAACTTTAAATGAATAACCGTATCACAATAAACATGATCAAATCATATTCATGCTCAACGCAAACGCCAAATAACATTTATTTAGGTTTAGCACTAATCCCGAAAGCATAGGGGTGTGCGATGATGATCATATCAATCTTGGAACCACTTCCAACACACATCGTCACCTCACCCTCAACTAGTCTCTGTTTATTCTGTAACTCCTGTTTCGAGTTACTAATTGTTAGCAACCGAACAAGTATCAAATACTCAGGGGCTACTATAAACACTAGTAAGGTACACATCAATATCAAATATACCCTTGTTCACTTTGCCATCCTTCTTATCCACCAAATATTCAGGGCATTTCTGCTTCCAGTGACCATTTCCTTTGCAGTATAAACACTCAGTTCCAGGCTTTGGTCCAGCTTTGGGCTTCTTCGCGGGAGTGAAAACTTGCTTGCCATTCTACTTGGAGTTCCCTTTCTTTCCCTTTGCCCTTTTCTTGAAACTAGTGGTCTTGTCAATCATCAACACTTGATGCTCTTTCTTGATTTCTACCTTCGTCGATTTCAACATCACGAAGAGCTCGGGAATCGTTTTTGTCATCCCTTGCATACTATAGTTCAACATGAAGTTCTAGTAACTTGGTGATGGTAACTAGAGAACTCTGTCAATCACTATCTTATCTGGAATATTAACTCCCACTTGATTCAAGCGATTGTAGTACCCAGACAATCTGAGCACATGCTCACTAGTTGAGCGATTCTCCTCCATCTTTTAGCTATAGACTTGTTGGAGACTTCATATCTCTCAACTCGGGTATTTGCTTGAAATATTAACTTCAATTCCTGGAACATCTCATATGGTCCATGACATTCAAAACGTCTTTGAAGTCCCGATTCGAAGCCGTTAAGCATGGTGCACTAAACTATCAAGTAGTCATCATATTTAGCTAGCCAAACATTCATAACGTCTGCATCTACTCCTGCAATAGGTTTGTCACCTAGCGGTGCATCAAGGACATAATTCTTCTATGCAGCAATGAGGATAAACCTCAGATCACGGATCCAATCCGCATCATTGCTACTAACATCTTTCAACACAATTTTCTCTAGGAACATATCAAAATAAACATATGAAAGCAACAACGCAAGCTATTGATCTACAACATAATTTGCAAAATACTATCAGGACTAAGTTCATGATAAATTTAAGTTCAATTAATCATATTACTTAAGAACTCCCACTTAGACAGACATCTCTCTAGTCATCTAAGTGATCACGTGATCCAAATCAACTAAACCATGTCCAATCATCACGTGAGATGGAGTAGTTTTCAATGGTGAACATCACTATGTTGATCATATCTACTATATGATTCATGCTCGACCTTTCGGTCTCCGTGTTCTGAGGCCATATTTGTATATGCTAGGCTCGTCAAGTTTAACCTAAGTATTCCACGTGTGCATATGTTTTGCACCCATTGTATTTGAACGTAGAGCCTATCACACCCGATCATCACGTGGTGTCTCAGCACGAAGAACTTTCGCAATGGTGCATACTCAGGGAGAACACTTCTTGATAATTAGTGAGAGATCATCTTAAAATGCTACCGTCAATCAAAGCAAGATAAGATGCATAAAGGATAAACATCACATGCAATCAATATAAGTGATATGATATGGCCATCATCATCTTGTGCTTGTGATCTCCATCTCCGAAGCACCGTCGTGATCACCATCGTCACCGGCACAACACCTTGATCTCCATCGTAGCATCATTGTCGTTACGCCATCTATTGCTTCTACGACTATCGCTACCGCTTAGTGATAAAGTAAAGCAATTACATGGCGTTTGCATTTCATACAATAGAGCGACAACCATATGGCTCCTGCCAGTTGCCGATAAATTCGGTTACAAAACATGATCATCTCATACAATAAAATATAGCATCACGTCTTGACCATATCACATCACAACATGCCCTGCAAAAACAAGTTAGACGTGCTCTACTTTGTTGTTGCAAATTTTATGTGGCTGCTACGGGCTGAGCAAGAACCGTTCTTACCTGCGCATCAAAACCACAACGATAGTTCGTCAAGTTAGTGCTGTTTTAACCTTCGCAAGGACTGGGCGTAGCAATACTCGGTTCAACTAAAGTTGAAGAAACAGACACCCGCCAGCCACCTGTGTGCAAAGCACATCGGTAGAACCAGTCTCGTGTAAGCGTACGCGTAATGTCGGTCCGGGCCGCTTCATCCAACAATACCGCTGAACCAAAGTATGACATGCTCGTAAGCAGTATGACTTGTATCGCCCACAGCTCACTTGTGTTCTACTCATGCATATAACATCTACACATAAAACCTGGCTCTAATACCACTGTTGGGGAACGTAGTAATTTCAAAAAAATTCCTACGCACACGCAGATCATGGTGATGCATAGCAACGAGAGGGGGAGTGTATCTTCATACCCTTGAAGATTGCTAAGTGGAAGCATTTATCAACGCGGTTGATGTAGTCGTACGTCTTCACGATCCGACCGATCAAAGTACCGAACGCACGGCACCTCAGAGTTCTGCACACGTTCAGCTCGATGACGTCCTCGCCTTCTCGATCCAGCAAGATGGGCGAAGTAGTAGATGAGTTCCGGCAGCACGACGGCATGGTGACGGTGTTGGTGAAGAATAATCTCCGCAGGGCTTCGCCTAAGCACTACGGAAACTATGACAGAGGATAAACTAGAGGGGACGGGGTTGCCGGCACACGGCTTGGTGTTTCTTGATGTATCTTTGGTGCTAGCCCCGCCCCTCTATTTATATGTTGAGCCCTGGGGTCAAAACTTGGAGCAAAAGCCTCCTCAAAGTCGGTTTTGCCCGAAAGGCAAGAGTCCCACTCGGACTCCAGGACCAAACGCCACAATCCTTGGCGTCTGGCCTAGACGCCATGGGCCTCGGCGTCTGGCCCAGGGCCAGACGTCAGGGTCTCCGGCGTTTGGCCCCCTGGCCTCCGCAAAAGTCCTTTTGCACCGACTTATAGCCCCGTGGGCCTGACCCCTTGGCCTAACCATATCATCCAATATATGAATATTTACCTCCGGACCATTCCGGAGCTCCTCGTCATGTCCGTGATCTCATCCGGGACTCCAAACAACATTACGTCACCAACATACATAACTCATATAATAATATATTGTCAACAAACGTTAAGCGTGCGGACCCTACGGGTTCGAGAACTATGTAGACATGACCGAGACATCTCTCTGGTCAATAACCAATAGCGGAACCTGGATGCCCATATTGGCTCCTAGATATTCTATGAAGATCTTTATCGGTCAAACCGCATAACAACATACGTTGTTCCCTTTGTCATCAGTATGTTACTTGCCCGAGATTCGATCGTCGGTATCCCAATACCTAGTTCAATCTCGTTACTGGCAAGTCTCTTTACTCGTTATGTAATGCATCATTCCGTAACTAACTCATTAGCTACATTGCTTGCAAGGCATATAGTGATGTACATTACCGAGAGGGCCCAGAGATACCTCTTCGACAATCGGAGTGACAAATCCTAATCTCGAAATACGCCAACTCAACATGTACCTTCGGAGACACCTGTAGAACTCCTTTATAATCACCCAGTTACGTTGTGATGTTTGGTAGCACACAAAGTGTTCCTCCGGTAAACGGGAGTCGTATAATCTCATAGTCATAGGAACATGTATAAGTCATGAAGAAAGCAATAGCAACATACTAAATGATCAAGTGCTAAGCTAACGGTATGGGTCAAGTCAATCACATCATTCTTCTAATGATGTGATCCCGTTATTCAAATTACAACTCATGTCTATGGCTAGGAAACACAACCATCTTTGATCAACAAGCTAGTCAAGTAGAGGCATACTAGTGACACTATGTTTGTCTATGTATTCACACATGTATTATGTTTCCGGTTAGTACAATTCTAGCATGAATAATAAACATTTATCATGAAATAAGGAAATAAATAATAACTTTATTTTTGCCTCTAGGGCATATTTTCTTTACTCCCACCAAGATGTTGCGGGTCCATCAAGCTGATGTGCGGCAAAGCACTCTCTCCGCATTTGTGCATCCTGCAGTTGTCAGCTCTCTTCCAATCTTGCGGAGCCAATCGTCTGCAACAATCAGCTAGAGCTGCTAGAGAACACCGGCGGTTCAACCTCAGAAAACGGGCTAGGTTGTCAACAGGGGGTGGTGGTGGGTTGTTGTTCTTGTTGCCTTGGTTCTGGTTATGAACTAGCATCTGCATCAAGGCATTCTGCTGCTGGATCAACTGAGTGAGCTCCAGTGGGAACACAAATCCATTGTCACGTCTTGGAGGCATCTGATGGGTTAGAAGGGGTGAGAAAACATAATAGAATAAGGTCTAAGAGAGATTCACTACCCATATGCTCATGAGACAAACACAATCAATTCACTTCATTCAATAGCACACAAGGTTCACACAAAACAATCTAAACTACGAGTACAAACTCGATCAATGCTAACTACTTGGAAGAATACTACTAATTACATGGTGGTCATCTAGAAATTTTGATCAGAGGAAGACTCCATGATATCTGCTCCAGCTTCATCAACGTAGTCGTCATCACTGTCATCATTTGCATCACTATTCGTGTCGGTGTCGTCCAAGATGATGTATTTCCTTTGCTGGTCCTTGCTTATGATTCTCCATTGGTAGTTCTAGCTTCCTCTTCAGATCTTCACGCTTCTCCAGTAGTACGACAATTTCTTCTTCATATCCATCGCGTGTGAACTTGAGTTCCTCTTCTAGATCGTTATTCTTCTTCATCAGCTTCTTGATCTTCTTCATGTTGAAGCACAGTTGATTCTCTTGTCGGTGAATATGATCACCCATCTCCTGAATGTAAGCTGCAATTGATCCATCCCTCCTGGTACGAATCATCTCCCATTCTTCATCTCGGCGGCCACATATTTGGTAAATGGTGTTTTCCAGCTCCTTGTGATACACCTCACATATGCGTCCAAAAGTGATATGGGCTACCATGCTCTTTCCCAAACTCCAGCTTGGTGCATCCAGGTAGAAATCAATAGGCTCCATTGTTGGCGCGAATGTCCTCCCAGGTACCCAGACTTTGATCTTCCAACGCTCCTCTTCCGGTAAAGTTGCAGAGAAAGTCCCAGTGAAGCTTGGTAGTCCGATGTTCAGGTACTTAGTGACATCCTTCAAGTGTCGTACGAAAGGGGTGTCGTCATCCGGCTGAGTGAACTTGTTCCTGGGGTCCGCCATCTATAGAGTAGAAATAGAGGAGAATTAGAAATGAGCAGAGAAGAGAAATCCTATGGCTTATTCTAGTGGTCGCGTCCTATAGTCAGCGTGTGCTTTGATACCATCTTGTAGCTAGCATAATCGCAATGGACCGAAGTCTCTGTGCTTAAGTGTCATACCTGGATCGGTAATGCTGACATAGAGAGTAATCGAGGAATTATAACATAGTTCAATCACACACTTATTACATCGAGTCCTCACAAAGAGTATGATTACACAAAAATATCATGGTTGAAGGCCATCTAAACTAAATAACCACGGAAGCTTCGAAGGTAAATGAGTCCATCAACTCCAACGGCATAGCTGAGTGCAAGACGATGACCTATCACACCTTATTCATCGTCTGAGTAGTCTGCGACCTGAACGTTGCAGCCATGTAGGTCAGCACATTGAATATGCTGGCAGAGTTACACTGTAAAGCAATAAATGCAAGAACTATATCTACATGCAATATTTGGCTAGTGGAGGCTCTAAGTTTATGGTTTTGCATAAAGCTGGTTTTCCCCTATAACAAAGGAATAAATTTATTTAACTACTCCCAAGTTGTTCCAATATTTGAGAAGGTCCCGCTAACTCAAAACCCTAATTAAACAAGTATCATCATTAAACCCAAATCAATTAATTAAAGAGTGATGAGATCAACAGTAATATCCAATTCCAGATACTCAAGATGTCCATAACCGGGGACACAACTAACCATGATTAGTTTATAAACTCTGCAGAGGTTGCGCACTTTTCCCCACAAGACTCGACCGCATCCATGATCGGAAGATCAAGACATAGTCTTTACAAAATATTTACATACAACTTACTCAACTATGCTAGAGCCCATAATGGCTTGTGCCTGCACACGGAAGTTTCTAGGCATGAAATATCATATGATCCCTTTGAGTCTGGGTGGCGAACTGAGGAAAAATCACACGGGTACCCCGAGATTTCCCTTAATGGACAACACTGGGTTCCCCAGGTGCCCCAACCAATCCACCCAGATGTGTATTAAAGTTTCCACCTTAATGTTATCCAAGATTAACAACTCTCATAACTTCCATGTGAATCACGATCCAAATCCCCGTCTACGAGCATGGCTAAGCAATAATAAAGAATAACGTATATTACCGGGGTGATCAAAATGTATTAGGTTCCTACCTCAAGTACTACAACCAAACCACATGTTCCCAATCCTACTCATGCAAATATTTGAGGGGCAATACTAATGCATAGTAAAAACTGGGTATACAAGAGTATGATCAAAGTGTAACTTGCCTTGCTGACGATCTGCAAACTCTAGAGATACGTAGTAACAAGCTTCGCACTCTGGGTAATCTACCATAGACAAACAGTAGCATACATAAGCAATCACTCAAACAAAACTGAGAGAAATCGAGAAAAGATCCAAATCAAACACGAAAAAAGCAAACAACTAAACTAAACAGAAAAGAAAACCTAACAACATTATTTTCATGTGGATTAGATCTTAACAGTAGGTACATGTGATTAGCTACAATTTGCAAAAAGAAAGTACTCAAACGGAGATACGAAACTCAAGATACGAACAAAACAAGATCGTTTACCAATCTAAACTAAACTCATTTTAAATTGCCAAACTCTTGTTCAAATTGGTTAACTAGAAAGAAGAGATCGTTATGAAGATTTAGGCGCTGGTTTCATCTAATTTGGACAAAGGGGCAAAAAGTTACGCTAGTTTTAAGATCAGGGGCTAAATCGCGATAAAACTTATTCATGGATAGGTCCCCGGCCGAAAATAAACTAAAAAGAAAAATCTACCACGCGAACGTTCGTTAACATAACTAAACGAACGAAAACTGTTCGGTAAACCAAACGAACGGGTGAACGTTTGCTAATTAGACTAAAAAACTGAAAACCGACCTAACGTAAAATCGAAAAAACCAAGATAAAAACCATTCGAACCGGGTAGCTCTTACCGGTTCGCCGGAGTTTGACCGGTCGGTTGCAGCGTGGAACGGATTGGGCACGGCGGCGGCGGGCGGTGGCGTGCGGCAGCGCAAGCGACGGCGTGGGGCTGTGGCAGCAGCGCTAGGCGGCGGCGCGACGACGGAGGTGAGCTGCGGCGGCGTAGGTGCGGGCGAGGTGATGAGGAGAGGGGGCGGCGGTGGGTGGTTATAAAGGGGCCCCGGGGGGTTCCCGACTTGGGGGAGGGGCCCGACGGCAGCGGGGAATGCCCGACTCCTCGGAGTCCAGCGGCGGCACAGCTTGCGGGCGGGGAAGGCGGCGCGCGCGCGTGGGCTGGCTGGGTTTCGGCCCAGTCGGTCCGGAACACTTTTTTTAAAATAATTTTCGCCGCGAAAGAAAAATCCTAATAAAATATGAAAAAAATTCAAAAAATTCCAGAAACAATTTTCATCGTCCAAACCTAATATTTAGGACAAGATGAACATTTTTCTGGTCTAAAATGCAATTTTCATAAATGCAAGTTTTCTATAATTCAAACAAAATAGCAAAAAAAAATACAAATAAAATAATATTTTGATTTTAAAATTTCTTCTCCAATATTTCTCTTCTGTTGAAGAAGTCATATTATCTTCTCTCATTTATTTTTATTATTGGAAATAATTGGAGAGAAAAATGTTAAAATCAAATTGACCCTCTTTTCAAATTCGAACTAAATTCAAATATGAAAAATTTGTGAAACCTCCAACTCTCTCCTTGGGTCCTTGAGTTGCTTAAGATTTCTACGATCACAACAAAAAGCAAATAAATTATGATATGCATATGATGATCTATGTATAACATCCAAGTTGAAAATTGGGATGTTACACATTTTTTTGCATGTAATAAGGTGGCACTTCCTTGCGTGCTAAGAAGTTTTCTGGTTTTTTATTTCTTATTTTTCGAGTTAGAATGAAAAGAATAATTTAGCATGTTTGGTACAATCTATATTTTCACGAAATGGATCATAATAAAGCTGGCAGGTCCCAGCTGTCAGGGAGAGGAAACTTTTTTTCCATGTAATAAATGAAGCACTTCCTTGCATGCGGAGATGTAGCTGGTGGGTCAAACCTGTCAGGGGGAGAAATCATTTGTTTTTGCATAATAAGGTGGCACTTGTTGCGTGTGGCCATGGGCCATGTGGGTCCCTACTGTTAGCCACTCCACGTACATGCCTCTTCTGATGGTTGTCGTTTGTTGACAAAGTTGACCACGCTGCACCGAGAGAACCAACGCGGTGAACGATGGTGAGGCCTGGGAAGTGAACGAGCTAGAGCCGGCGAAGACACTACAGTGGATGCCCACGCGAAGGGGGGTACGAGGGTTCACTGGTTCGGCTATAGTATGAGGCTGTCGTCGGTGGAGAATAATAGGAGGTGTTGGTGAGTAGAGGAATGGCCTGGACGGCGATGGGAGTAGGGTAGGATGATGAAGCCTGCGTGCTAGCACAGCCGGCCATGGGAGGCGGTAGCAGGTGGTACTGCCAATGGTGGTTTGGGCGGCTGAAGCAAGAATATCCGAGATTGAAGAAGCATTATAGCCGTTGGATGGACATCCAACGGCCACTGCTGCTAGAATCATGTGTTGACTATAAGTTCACAAAGCCTTCCGTACGCGTCAACTTAGTAGGCCCACAAGTGAGCATCACACCTGTGGCAAAGAACATATAGCCCATTTGCGATTTGTAATAATGTACAACCCATTTTTGAATTCTAATGAAATTTACTACAACCCATTTATAGTTTGTTAAAATTACAGCCCAGTTTCTAGCAAGGACAACGATTAATAATTTCAACCAACCGCTCAAAACAGAATTTGATAAAATTTCCCACATTTTGATGAGATCCGAAATATTTTTATCCCAAAATTTTGAGTCAGATTAAATATAATTTCAAAATAAATTTGTATTAGGTAAAAATCCAATGAAATATTGCACGCGCAACAAGTAATGAAATAAATAAAAATTCAAAATCCAAATAATAATATTTTTTAACTAATTAGGTGTTTGGTGAATTTTTTATAGTTATAGCCCAGTTTTTAATAATTACATCCCATTTATTATTTCTTAAAGCCCATTTTATTTTTAAGCCCAATGCATCCCTCCTAGGAAAGATTTGTAGCCCAGCGGGGCAGACAGTAACAAGTTGACCTGGGATGGGTATTCCTCAAAAACAGTATAACTGGGCTAGCCATTTTCACCTTGAAAAAAATTAATATCTGGGCTAGATATTTGGTCGACATAAAATAATAGCCTAGGCCAGATGGGCCACAACCCACCTAGTTGATACCCTACTCCTCTGAACAACAACAAAAACATTGCTGAAAAAAAACTCTGCTCACACCTCAAAAACACAAAAAGTGCTCAAGCTGTTGGGTCCCAGCTGTCGGCCGCTCCTTGTGCAATTCTCTCATCTATTGACTATATTGGTTGACAATGGTGTGGGTCTGTGATGTCAGGAAACCAAGAGGAAGCAAAAAAAATTATAGTTGTATATAATAAGGAGGCACTTGCGTACGTGTGGCTATGGCCCTGGTGGGTCCCCATTGTCATCCTATCCAAGTAAAGTCACCTCCTGATTCCTCATGTTTGTGACCATGTTGACAATGCGAGATGACGGCGCTACCGCAAGTGCAACAACTCGAAGGACGATGGAGAGGGTCTCACGGTCCCTACGGATGGTCTAATACAGCGCATGCTGGTCGTTCAGGAAGCCAGGATCATCGGACCCCTATGAGCACCTTCGAGAGACTGAGCCGGCATGAAACGGTAAGGCCGTGCTTGGGAGCTCTGGATTGTTTCACACCTGTATTAAGGATACAAGTGTAATTTACTCCTCACCGGAAACAATGCGTAAAATACAGGCATAATGAAACTGACGACCCGAGGTCTGTAACGAAAACCGACAAGTTACGCGTGTAATTTGAGAAACCAGTGTATATTTTACCAGTCGAAAACAACCAACGAAGTGCTTCGCCCAATTTCATCTGCTTTTACTTACAAGCATCAGTTTTACAAGGGGTTTTTGTTGGAAAATGACAATCCAATCACGACCTAAGACGATGAGTTGGTTTGAAGATCATATTGTTTCACCTCTAACCTACCCGAGTTGTCTTATAGGCTATGAATGAAACATAATACGATGATCTTCTTAAGCACAGAAACAACAGAAGAGGATGATATTCTTAACATGCAAATCACTGGCATTAGATCAACATGCAAAACAATATGAAGCATTATTGTCAGGAGGCATGGTGAACAACTCATGATGCCACATGCAACAACATTCCAAGCTAAACTATGTAATCAAACCCACAAGGCCTGGCATTTCATAGACAACATTCAGAACAAACTCTTAAAATACCTTACATAAGTCAACATTCATGACTATGCATCTCATTAGAGTAAATATTTACTTCTGAACTGAACACACGAATAGGAAAAAACGATCGACGTTGCTCATAGCAAAGGGCTTCCCATTCCAAAATATCAAATGCATGTCTTTTGGCTAACATCAATGATCAAAATTTGACAAGGTTTTCCAATTCCAAAATATTAAACAAATGTCTTCTTGCTAACATCAATGATTAAACTTTGACAAGCTTTTCCCATTCAAAATATGTAATGCCTATGATTGTGGAATGGGCAGGGTTTGTCATCAGTTTGCACATTGAAATGGCACATGGAGCCAGATTAACTAGCATATCATTTTGTGCAGTTCCACTGAAATCAAACAATGCCTTGCGTAGCACGATGGATTTCGTATTTATATGTTGCAAGGCCTTGAAGACGTTGGCAGTCCATTCAAGTAGATAGTCCAGTGTCTCAAGGTGACGATGAACGATTAGAGAACCAAGTGATGTATTGTGCATGATGAAGTATTATGGAGGACACAAACTGTCGGTGTACAAAACTATGGGTGCTTCTGTACCCCTTACTTGTGCACGGACGGTCGTAGCCACCCCTACAACAGGGCTTGGCAAAGCAGAGGGAGATAGCAGGAGGCAAGACAGGAACAAAGAACATCAAGACAGCTGCCGAGAGTAGCAAGCAGCAAGAGGCAAGCAGCGCCATGCCCGACAACAAGCCTTGCCGAGGCGACCTGCGCGGCCCCCGGCAAGCCTCTTGCCGGGGCAGCTTGCGAAGAGACTAGCAAGGCTACCACCCTTGGGCTTGAGAGCTCTGACACCATTGAAATGTTAAAGACCAAGATTTGAAGAGCACATGCCTGGTAGCATGCGGCTCCTCACGAAGATCGACAACCCACGAGTCCACGTGGGGTCAAATGATGAAGACCCCCATCAACACCCTTGTCGGGGATGACTCCGAGACCCCCCGGAAAGCCTTGCCGGGGATGATCGCTGGGCCGCAACCAGGCCAGCGCCCGGCAAGGTTTTGCCACTTCATCACCACTCCAACACAGCGATAAGCATGCCAGCTAAAGCCTTATTGGCCATGCCAACAGAGATGGCCACCATGGAGCGAGCCCTTCACGGCACCGAAATGACGAGCCGATGCATGTAGCCAGTGGAAGGGTCGAGGGCCCCGCAACCACGATGCACTCCCCTCCGCCATGATCAGCCCGTCGGGGCGACACCCAGGACAACGTGTCCACGACATCGTTAGACCCACGGACACGCCGTGACCAGCGCCAAGTTCTTCAAGAGCGCCTCAAGGAGGACGCTCGGACTACCGTCGAGCGGTGATGGGAAGCACGTCACCAGTCTGATAGGCGTGCTGGGCCCGCTGAGTACAGGCCTGCACCGGGGGATGCTAGTGATTTTCCATATGTGTCGGGGAAACTGATCCACGAACACCTATGGGACCGGCGGACCGAGCCCCTTTCGGTTCGGCAGGGGGCGGAGATCGCACGAAGAGCGGATCGAGGCGAAGCACACGAGCAGTTTACCCAGCTTCGGAGCTCTCCGGAGAGATAACACTCCTAATGCTGCATGTCTGAGTGTATTGAGTTCTTGCTCGGGAGCGCTAAGTGCTACCGTACACACTAGCTGCTAACGAGACCGAGCGTGAGTGTTTTTCTGCCTTTGAACCCCCCTCTACGTTGCGCATGAGCCTCCTTTTATATGCTAAAGGGGTCTCCGACAGGTGACAACGTAGACAAGGGTAAAAATGGAAAAGGAATTGCGGTTGGTACAACTACCTGTACAGTGTATCATACCTAACCCTGACGGCAGGGGACAAAGGCATTAAATGCCCGTCTACGTCGCCCAAATAGTGCAAAAAGGTACCGTCAGGGACGCCACCGCTTGCCACGATGGCAATCTTGTCAGCGTCTCTTGCCACCGCGCACCGCTGGCCGCACAGCCTCTTGCCACGCGCGCCTGGAAAGGTCCCAGGGCGACACGTTGGTGGATGTGCTAGAGCGCGGGTACATAGTGGTAGTTTGCCGCGGCAAGCGCCTTGCCGCGGTCGTTGTCTTGTCGCGTCCGGAAGCTTGTCGCTCACCGGGCCTCGCCGGGACGCGTGGCGCGTGGCAAGTTCCTTGAGATGCCATGGTTGGCCTTCCCGGCAAGCTCCTCTTGCCGGGGCCTTGTCTCCTTGGCTTGAATACTTTGTTCTTGAATGGCTCCAAAGGAACCACGGAGGACCTTGGCGGTCACCCGGCAAGCCTTGCCGCGGGGTGCTGCAACTGCCCGTGCACAAGTTCGGGATACTAGGGTACCCCTACTCTAGTACACCGACAGGAGCCCCCGGGCCTGGGCCACACATGGTGCCGAGCGCTGTTGGGCCAGGCCCAAAACAGGGCACGGGCACGCGCGGCCTGGGTTACGCCGTATCTCACTCTGTATCCACCGCGCCCTCCTCGAACGGCACGCGTCAAATGCGGCGTCGTGGGAGAGATCGTGGGTGGTTTCTTTATTCGGAAAGACGGAACGTCTGCCCCCTCCCTCTTTATAAGCAGGGGAAACAGGGGCAGTTCGCCCATCTTGCCGGTTGCTATTCCAATCTCAAAAACCTCCGCCGCTCCCCCCTTCTTCCCAAAGCTGAAAGAGAGCAGCGCTCCGCCCCCCATCGCCACCGGCAACACCAACGCCGTCGATCTCTCTCACCACCTCCGCCATGGCTCCGAAATCTGGGAAGGTTGTGAAGTCGGCCGAGGCGCAGCGGCTCACGGTGCTGCAAAAGGAGCGGACAACCTTCCCCCCTCAGCTCGCCGCGAAGGAGCTGAGGGAGTATTACTACCTCTTCTGGTCGACGGAGACGCGAGCGCATCCGCGCACGAAGGTACTCTCAGCTGCCGCTTCAGAACTGGCTCCGAATGGATATCCCTTCTTTGCGTTGTTCTTCTAATGCGGGCTCTGCCCGCCTTTCTCTGAGTTTTTCTGTGACATTATGAACACCTACGGGTTCCGCCTCCTTGACTTCACCCCCAACGCCGTTCTGACCATGGCAGTTTTCGCACATCTCTGCGAAAACTTTGTCGGAGTCCATCCAAATGTAGCTCTTTTTCGCCACTTCTTTATGCCCCGAATTGAGAGAGGGGAGCCTTTATCCGGCGGAATCGCCTGGATCTCGAGAACTGGCAAGAATGAAGCTTATCTAGAGGGAGAGCTCCGCAGCAAGTGGGATGAATGGAGAGCAGACTGGTGCTGGATTGTCGAGGAGAAACCGCAGCCATTTACCGCCCAGCGCCAAGCCCCAGTAGCGCGCGGCAACGATTGGAGCAACGTGGCCCCGGAAGATGATAGGCTGAAGATTGCCGTCACCCGGATCTTACGCCTCAGTCTTGCCGGGCTCACCATAGGCGCCGTTGGCGCAAATTTTCTTCGCTGTCGCATCGCCCCCCTGCAGGAGAGGAGGAGACCCGCCCGGGAGTTCCAGAATGCGGCGGATATCATGAGGCTGCGCCCGGGCCTCAACTTCAACTTCACTGTCCTGGAACTGGACGCGATGCTCCTGGAACTGTTCAAGCACGATCCTCAACATCCCGAAGTGTTCTGGTTGCCGAGGGGTGTCGTTCCGCTGTGCAACAACTCCTCGCTCGACCGCATCCGTGCAATGATGCCGCTGTGCGATTCGCATGGAATTGTCCCATCTTGGCAAGAGCCTGCAGACGACGTCATGCAGGAGTTCTTTGATGGCTTGGTAGAAGTGCCGGTCCGCTCCGATGAACAGAAGAGCCTTACTCGCGACACCACCGATGCGGAGATGCAGCGCATCGCCACTAGGCTGGAAGAGGCGGCGGCAGCCGCTGCCGCGGGCGAGTTTGGATTCACCATGGAGGAGGCAGAGGCAGCAGAGGCGGCAAGCCGTGCCGAGCGAGAGGAGCTTGCCGGCGAGGGAGAGCATGTCGGGCCTGAAGCTGAGTCGAGCGAGCCCGCCGAGGGCGCGAGCGACTCATTGAAGATCGACTCCTCCTCTTTCTCACCTTCAGACAGCTCGCCGCAAGCGGAGCCCCCAGCTCCACCAAGAAGGCGTCTCCGCAAGGCCGGGGACGTGGCGGGGCGGCAGACGGGTCAACAGCTGCCGCGTCGCGCGACGCGCTCCACCGTGGCAAGCACTGTTGCCGCGGGAGCACCTCACGCCGCTGCGGCAACTGGAGCGAGGCCCTCCTGGACCACCGCTTCTGCTCCCGCCAAGTGGCTAAGGGAACCTACTCCTCCGCCTTGTCACACCAAAGGTGGGCCGGACTTCGACCTCTCCGCGCTCAGCTCCGACGAGGAAGAGGAAGAGTAAGATTCTTTGTTGTACTTGTAGTTCTTCAATCCTTGCTGTTTTGTCTTGTATCTGATTTGCTTTACTCCGAACCCATTCCTTTTCAGGACTCCGGCCCAGAGAGCGGCGAAGAGAGCCAAGGTCCCGGTGATTGTCATCGAGGACGAACCCACCGCGACAGCAGGGGGTGTGTCCGAGACCACCTTGCCGGACCCGGCAACTATTCCCCAAAGCAGCCCCCAACGCAGCCCCCAGCGTAAGTATATGGTTTTTTCCTGCTGCTAGGCATGCATGGGTGCTCTTTCTTTGCTGACATCTGACTATTGGTTTGCGTAGGAGCAGAGCAGTCTCACCAGGAGTGCCTGGAAGCCGCTCCCGACATGCCATCTGCTTCGACTACACCGCCAAGGGAGGATTCCCCGGGAAGGGAGCGTTCTTCGGCAAGGGAGAATTTTCCGGTAAGGGAGAAGTCTCCGGCAAGGGACAGTTCTCCGGCAAGGGACAACACCAGCGATCCCCCGGTGGCGGAGACCACGACCGTAGATCCTAGTACAGGTAATCCTCTTGCTTGAAAACTTCCCTTCGGTTCTTCTTCTTCTGATTTTCTTTTTGAATATTTGCTTGACTTTTCTCCCTTTCCGGTCGTCAGGTCCATCTGCCACGGAGCCAATGGAAACCGAGGTTGCCGGCGAGGAGAACGCACGCGGCAATACTGATGACACCGCTGTCATCGAAGAAGAAGCCGGCGCTGATGATCCCGCCGGCGGAGAGGCCGCCAAAGCTACCGCCGCAGAAGCTGGCGAGGGGTCCGGCGATCGCACTGACGGCCCCGAGGTCGCAGGAGCGTCAGGCGCTACGCCGACCGCCGATCCCTTCGCCGCTGCTGCAGCGTCAGGCTCCGAAGAGCCCCAGCCCGACGCCTATTTGAAGGCCGGCGATGGCGTCTTCATCAAGCTCCCCTGGGCGTCGAGCTCCAGGGCGCCGATCAAAGGAGAAATCTTTGATGAAGAGTTGCTCGCCTCCTCTTGGCTGACGCTGGTCGACGCGCCGAGCAGCAGCAGTGGCGAGCTTGAGGAGGAGCAGCTGCTGCGGAAGCTGTTGTCGCTCTACCGCGCCCGACAGGCCAAGCTGGTATCCCGAGAAGCGCTTGTCGCGAAGGCGGGAGTGGACATCGAGAAGCGCGCGGAGGAGCTCCGGGGCCTCAACCAGGAAGCTCTCCGGTCCCTGTCAGAGGAGCGGGAGCAACTCGCCGAGGAGCGGAAAGCCTTCCTCCTCGAGAAGGCTGAAGTTGAAGAGCAACAGCGGCTTGCTGCCGAGAAGCTGTCTGCGCAGGACGGTGAGTTGGCGCAGCGGAAGGTTAACCTTGACAGCCACGAGGAGGAGCTTGCCGCGCGCGAGCAAACATTTGGCGGGGCTCTCAAGGAAGCAGAGGATGCTGCCGCAGCTGCCGAGGCCGCCAAGAAGGAGCTGGAGACGAAGGTGGCGCAGCTGGAGGCCGATCTCAAGGTGAGCGGCGAGGAGCTTGCTGCGCTCAAGCGTGAGCGCGAGAAGGACGCCTACACCCCTGGCGAGCTGCAGGGTCATCTCGCCGAGAGGAGCAAGGAGCTTAGCACCGCTAAGGACTCCAACGCAGATCTTGAGTTGAAGCTGACTACTTTGACCAAGACGCTGGACGTCGCCAGGGAGCAGGAGGTGGCCTTGAAGGAGAAGATCAAGGCCGACGAGGCGCTGCTGGCGAGTGCTGCTGCCGCCCAGAACACTTTTAGGAAGAATGTGGAGCACTGGACCGAGGGTCTCGTGGATGTTGCCGCAGCCATCGACAGGGAGCTGGCGCAGCTGGGGATGAAGGATTTCGGGTATTCCTTCGATGAGCACCTCCAACCCAGCGCCAAGCTCAGCTTGTTCTTCAAAGGCGTGGCGACGGCCCTCCAGCGACTCCGGGAGAAGATCCCAAAGCAGCTGGCCGACGAGTCGCGCAAGATCTGTGCGGGAGCTCTTCAAAAGGTGCTGGTGAAGGTGGCCTTCCGCAACCCAGGCCTCAACCTCACCAACGTCCTCAGGACCTTGCCGCCGGATGCTGATCTGGAAGCGCTCAAGACCCTTGTCGCACCCATTGCGGACAAGGTGAGCGGGATCAAGAGGGTTGAGGGCGATCGCGTAGATTAGGCCGCCCGTTTTCTCTTTTTCTTGTCGCTGCTGGTCATGTTATGAGAACAATCTGTTAGAGCTGCGACAAGCTATCTTGTAATATGACTCTATTTTGGGTAGCGATTGCTATGTTATTTCCTTTACTTGATTCCTTCCTTTGTATGTTTTTGCCCTACGCTTTTAGGGAACTTGTCGGCGCAGGCACCTTAGCCACGAGCGCTGAGTGCGGGACGTCAGCAGCCTGCTGGCGGTGCCGCTACCGACAAGAAACCTTGTCGCAACTAGTCACAGCTCACTTAAGTTGTTGAGCGGACTCGAAACAAAGTAAGGGAGCAACTAGCTACGAGTTGGTTCCTCCGCGCACAGGTTTTCCATACAAAGCACGGTCGTTCCAGGAAGATAACTTAAAATTTTTTAACTGATTGCTCAAACTTTAGCAACTTAGCTTTTCTGTCGTTTGCTTCCTGGTAAGGCGAAACTTCCTCGAACGACGCTTGGTCCACACCATTATCTTCTCCTTTCCCCCCGGCAAACTTGTGGGCGAGGGAACCTTCCTTTCTTTGAGAAAGAGAAAGAAGAGAAAATAAAGATATGAAGCCTTACGGCTCGTTATTGCTTACCGGGGGTAGGCGCTGCACAAAGTGTCAGATAACGCATGCAAAAAAAGTAGAAAGCATGAAATTGACAAGATGTGCGGATCACATGAGCTTTACTTATGCACGGGGTCTACGCCCGGCTTTGTACAAAGGATTACATGCAACATTAGCAAGACTTGTACAAAAGGTGGTTGCCGGAACAGGTTCCGGCAACCGCGCCCTACAGGTAAAACTTACAAAGATGCTCAATGTTCCAGGAGTGGCTTACCGGAATGCCATCTTCGGTCTCAAGGCGGACAGCGCCAGGCCTAGTGACTCGTTTCACCCGTTAAGGGCCTTCCCACTTCGGCGTCAACTTGTTGGAATTCTTGGCGGACTGAACGCACCGAAGAACGAGGTCGCCTTCCTCGAGACTTCTGGCATTAACTTTGCGGCTATGGTAGCGACGCAAAGCTTGCTGGTATCGAGCAGCTCGTACAGCGGCCTGAAGACGGTCCTCCTCAAGGAGCAGCGCGTCATCTTGTCGCAACTTCTCTTGCTCAAGCTCATCATAAGCGAGCACTCGAGGTGACCTGTATACGAGTTCCATGGGGAGAACTGCCTCTGCTCCATAGACTAGAGCGAAAGGTGTCTGGCCAGTGGCTCGATTTGGCGTCGTCCTGATCGACCAAAGAACCACCGGCAGCTCCTCAATCCAGTTCTTTCCGCACTTGCGCAGCCTGTCAAAAGTCCTGGTCTTGAGCCCGCGCAGCACTTCAACATTCGCCCTCTCCGCTTGACCGTTACTTCTCGGATGAGCAACAGAAGCGAAGCAGACCTTGGCGCCAAGATCTTGGACGTACTGCATGAAGGTGCGGCTCGTGAATTGCGTGCCGTTGTCGGTGATGATCCTGTTAGGGATCCCGAAGCGGCAAACAATCGACCTGAAGAACTTGACTGCTGACTGTGCTGTCACCTTCCTCACTGCTTCCACTTCCGGCCACTTTGTTAATTTGTCGATTGCAACGTACAAGTACTCAAAGCCCCCGACAGCTCGGGGAAAGGGGCCGAGGATGTCGAGCCCCCAGACCAAAAATGGCCAGGATAAAGGGATCGTCTGGAGAGCTTGAGCTGGCTGGTGTATCTGCTTGGAATGGAACTGGCACGCTTCACACTTGGTTACTTGTGCAGTTGCATCCTGGAGGGCTGTCGGCCAAAAGAAACCTTGCTGGAACGCTTTGCCGGCAAGTGCTCTTGCGCCAATGTGGTGACCACATATGCCTCCATGTATCTCTGCCAACAGCTTTTGTCCGTCTTCCTGGTGAATACACTTCAATTTCACGCCGTCGAGTCTTCTTATGTACAGTGTGTTGTCGACAAACTGGTACATACTTGACTGCCGGGCTACTCTTTCCGCTTCTTCTTGCTCTTCGGGAAGTTCTCCTGTCTGAAGGAAACGAACAATCTGTTGTGCCCATGCTGGAGCTTGCGGCTCGACAACAAGGACTAAAGGCACATCTGCTGTTGCGGGAACATCCGCTTCTACGGCGAGAACCTACGGCTCAGCCGGAACTTGACGTTCCCCGGCAAGCTTGCCGGAGCAAAACTTGTCGGGAGCGTCTACTTCAACGGAACAAACCCTAGGGCTTGCCAGAGCAGACTGCTCCTCAGCACCCTTGGTGTTGATCTTGAGGACCTTCTTGGCGGCGGCTTCGGGGAGCTCTGCCAGAAAATAGTCACCAGAAATCAACTTCCTCTTCTTGCTCTGTCCAGTTGATGGCATTACAGACGGTTGAGTCAGTTTGAGCACAAAGATCCCTAGTTCCACAGGTAACTTAAGTGCGGCGCACTTCGACAGGCCATCGGCAATGTCGTTCTGAGCTCTTGGAACATGTTCCATCTGTAGGCCGTCAAAGTGCTCTTCTAGCTTTCTCACTTCATCAACGTAAGCTTCCATCAACGGACTCTGATAATTCTTGTTCACTTGGCGGATGACAAGCTGTGAGTCACCCCTGACAATGAGCTTCTTGATCCCAAGGTCTGCTGCGATCCTGAGACCGGCAAGCAAACCCTCATACTTCGCGGTATTGTTCGTTGCTTGCTCCTTGGGAAAGTGCATCTGGACTACGTACTTGAGGTGCTCTCCGATGGGTGCAACAAGTAGTACGCCCGCACCGGCGCCTTGCAGCGAGAAGGCACCATCAAAGTACATCAGCCACTCTTTGCTTGCTTCCTTGACGGGGATGCTTGTTTCTGGAATTTCTTCATCTTGTGTTGGCGTCCATTCTGCTATGAACTCCGCCAATGCTCTGCTTTGGATAGTTGAAGTGCTCTCAAACTTGAGGCCAAAGCTTGACAGTGCCAGTGCCCACTCGACAATCCTGCCTGTTGCTTCTAGATTTTGCAGTATCTCATGTGCTTGGAAGTAATGACGCAGCTTTCTCGACGCCATGAGAAGGCCGAAAAGCAATTTATGCACACCAGAGTACCTTGACCTAGCCCCCTGTAGAAGGGAACTGACAAAGTAAACTGGGCGCTGCATCATTCTTTTCTGCATCTTCTCACGTGCCTGCGCAGATCCATCTTTGTCGGGACCAGAGCTTGCCGGTGAAGTCCCCTGCTTGTCGCTGGATGCATCTGCCGTGGTTGCTGGCTCATCATCCGCCTCCCTCTCCGCTACTAACGCAGCACTAACCACTCTATTGGTTGCCGCTATATATAGCAGCAACTTCTCTTGTGGCTTAGGTGCGACAAGTGTTGGAGTGGAGGACAGGTATCTCTTTAAGTCCTGCAGTGCAGCCTCCGCTTCCGGAGTCCATTTCATTGGACCTGCCTTTTTCAATATTTTGAAAAATGGCAGGGCGCGCTCAGCAGACCTAGAGATAAACCTGCTGAGAGTAGCTACGCAACCGGCAAGTCTTCGTACATCCTTGACGCGCTTTGGTGCTTCAATCTGCTCAATGGCCTTGATCTTGTCGGGATTGGCTTCAATTCCCCGCTGAGACACGAAGAACCCAAGAAGCTTGCCGGAGGGGACTCCAAACACACACTTCTCGGGGTTAAGTTTGAGGTTGATCTTGCGCAGATTTGCAAAGGTTTCGTCTAAATCTTGAATCAGAGTCGCCTTGTCCTTGCTCTTGACCACTATGTCATCCATGTAGGCTTCCACATTTCTGTGTATTTGCGGTTCAAAAGCGTCATGGACTACCCTTGCAAATGTTGAACCAGCATTCTTTAAACCGAAAGGCATCCGTACGAAACAGTATGTGCCACATGGGGTGATGAATGCGGTCTTCTCCTCATCCTCTTCTGCCATGAAGATCTGATGGTATCCTGAGTATGCATCAAGAAATGAAAGCAAGTCACATCCGGCCGTGGAGTCAACAATCTAGTCGATGCGCGGCAAGGGAAATGGGTCTTTGGGACAAGCTTTATTGACATCAGTAAAGTCGATACAAAGCCTCCATTTCCCGTTTGCCTTGCGCACGACTACAGGGTTGTCCAACCACGTAGGATGGAGCACTCCTCTGACAAGGCCTGCTGCTTCCAATTTCTTGATTTCTTCTGCGATGAATTCTTGGTGCTCCACTGCCTGTTTCCTGACTTTCTACTTGACGGGCCGCGCATGAGGACAGACGGCAAGATGGTGCTCGATTACTTTCCTGGGAACACCGGGGATGTCAGACGGTTGCCACGCAAATACGTCGACGTTCGCCCGCAGGAAAGCAACGAGCGCGCTTTCCTATTTAGGGTCGAGAGTGGCACTGATGGTGAAGGTACCACCAGTGCCATCCTCCTTGGCGGACACCTTCTTGGTCTCTGGTGGAGCTGCCATTGTCTTCTTACACTTGCCGGTGGAGCTCGATGGTGCGTCCTCGACGGTAGCGCAGCACTCCGAGGAGGTGCGCTTGCCGGAGTGGGCATCAGAACTCTTGCCGGACTTGGTCTTCTTCTTCGCCCCAGGAGCTTCAACGGCAAGTGGCTTGCGATCTGTTGCGGCTGCTGCTTCCCGGTAGATCTTGTCGGTGCAAATAAGAACATCCTTCTTGTCGCCAGGGACAGAGATGACACTTATCGGGCCTGGCATCTTCAGCATGTTGTATGCATAGTGAGAGGCTGCCATGAATTTGGCGAGTGCTGGACGGCCGAGTATCCCATTGTAAGGCAATGGAAAGTCAGCAACGTCAAAAGTGACTCTCTCAGTCCTGAAGTTCAACTCGCTGCCAAATGTCACCGGCAACGTGACCTTTCCCTTCGGCTTGCTCCTTCCCGGATTGATTCCTTGGAATGTGTCGGTCTCTTCGAGCTCGCCATCAGGGATCTGGAGTTTCTGGAGTACCGCGGAGGAGATCAGGTTCAAGCCGGCCCCGCCGTCAACTAGCATCTTAGTGACCTTGAGGTTGCGGATAGTTGGTGAAACCAACATCGACAAGCACCCGACCGCAGTTATGCGATCAGGGTGGTCCTCAATATCAAAGATGATAGGCGTGCTGGACCATTTCAGAGGCTTGCGTGACTCGACGGGTGGTTCTACCGCATTGACTTCCCGCACCCACTGTTTGAGCTGGCGATGTGAAGTATGCAGAGAAGCACCGCCATCAACGCACAGGACCTCTGTGGCTTTCTGGAACTCCTGCTCATCGGTCTCGTCATCATCCATATCTTCATCGTCGTCGTCATCTTCATCCTTGTCGCGGCCGCGGGGAGGTCTGTCTCCTTGCCGCTGCTTGGCCTTGCCGCGGCGTCCTCCTCGGCCGGGGCATTTCTTGCCGGCTCCTCCAGCACCTTCCTGGGCTTTCTCCTTGTCGCGTCGCTCGTATTCAGCCTTTTGCTGCTCGACAAGCTGCTCGACCTTCTTGCAGCTCTGGAGGTCATGGCCCTTGGTGCGGTGGATCTTGCAGTACTGCTTGTTGGTGCCGTCCTGCTTGTCAGCGACCGCCCCAGCCTGGTAGTTGGTGCCTGCGGCAATCTCCTCGCCGGAGCTACCAGCTTTGGCTTTCTTGGCGCCACCTCCGTTGCCGGACTGCTGAACGACTAGCACATCTTTGCCTTTCTTCTTCCTGTTGTTCCGCCGCCGGTTTTTCTTTGCCGGGGCAGCCTCCTCACTATCAGATCCTCCTGCTTCTGTATTCTCTCCGGGGAGTTTCCTCCCTTCCTCAGCACGTGCACACTTGTCGGCCAGGGCATATAGCTCACTGACGTCTCTGATCTTGCACATCGCCATCTCCTCCCGCATCCTGCGGTTTCGCACGTTCTGATGGAACGCGCTGATTACCGCGGCAGGGTGGACATCTGGGATGTTGTGCTGTACGCGGCTGAATCTCTGAATGTACTTGCGCAGGGGCTCTCCTTCCTTCTGGGCGAGCATATGAAGGTCGCTCTCTTGGCCATGAGGCTTGTGGCCGCCTGTAAAGGCGCCGACAAACTGATGGCATAGGTATGCCCAGGAGGATATGGAGTTGTCCGGCAAGTGCATGAGCCAGGATCTGACATTGGGCTTGAGCACCAGCGGGAAGTAGTTGGCCAGGATCTTGTCGTCCCGCCCCCCGGCAGCTTGCACCGCGATGGTGTAGATGCCGAGGAACTCCGACGGATGCGACTTGCCGTCGTACTTCTCTGGTACGTCTGGCTTGAAATTCTTCGTGCTGGGCCGCTGGACTTGCCGCAGCTCACGAGTGAACGCAGGGCAACCTACCGCGTACGGAAAGTTGCCTGGTTCCCCTGGTGCATGCATGTCGACAAAGGGCCTAGTGCGCTAGTCCGATTGACGCCGCGCTTCTCTTCGGCGCTCGATCCGAGTACGAGCGTCTTCTTGCTGTCGTTCGTGAAGAACTTGGCGCTGATCGCGACGAGCTCGTGGATCTGATGATGCGATGGAGTCGCCGTCGAGGTGGATCCGGCGAGTCAGCGATCTTGGCCTCCGGGGTGGAGAGTGCATGGTGGTTGCACCCCCACCGGTTTCGTCGCCATCGGCTCGTGCCTGGCAGTCCTGCCGCGGCAGCGATGTACTCGGCTACCGCGGAGTGTCGCCGTGGGCGAAGCCGATGAGACTCTGAATGGTGGCCCTCCATTCATCGATCTTGTCTGCCGTTGGAGGGTAATCCAGGAGCAGTTGAGCTCGCGCCAAAGCTTCTGCTGGAGTGGTGGGCGGCAGTGGCGAACGGTGCGAGGAGCGGGATATGCTCGGACTTCTAACTATGTTAGAAGGAGCAGTATCCCGTCCAGGCGACCGTGTCTCGCTCGTGCCAGCATGTTGGCGTGCATGCTGGTCTTGAGCACCCCGAGATCCACCAGCTCGATCTTGGTCCAACGAACGTATGGCACTGCGAATACCATGACGCTGTTGGTCCTGCGCCTCGTGAGATGGGCGTGGTGCATGTACGGACGCCGAGGTCTGCGCAGCCTTGTCCTTGGACTTGGCAGCACCGTGAGCTCCTTCGTCGATGCCCGTTCTTCCGCCGGCGTCTACCCCACCACCCGTTTGCTCCGGTGGTGGTGGGATCGACGTGGACGGAATAGCTGCCGCCGAAGCCTTCTTCTTCGGTGGCATGTCGATGAAGAAGATGAAGATCTAGCTCGTGTGAACGCCGGATCAGGTTCACACAACCTCGACGTCCCCTAC
>NC_041387.1:447250976-447263126 GCF_002162155.2 Triticum dicoccoides | reverse complement strand
AGGCGAAGCACACGAGCAGTTTACCCAGCTTCGGAGCTCTCCGGAGAGATAACACTCCTACTGCTGCATGTCTGAGTGTATTGAGTTCTTGCTCGGGAGCGCTGAGTGCTACCGTACACACTAGCTGCTAACGAGACCGAGCGTGAGTGTTTTTCTGCCTTTGAACCCCCCTCTACGTTGCGCATGGGCCTCCTTTTATATGCTAAAGGGGTCTCCGACAGGTGGCGACATAGACAAGGGTAAAAATGGAAAAGGAATTGCGGTTGGTACAACTACCTGTACAGTGTATCATACCTAACCCTGACGGTAGGGGACAAAGGCATTAAATGCCCGTCTACGTCGCCCAAATAGTGCAAAAAAGGGCCGTCAGGGACGCCACCGCTTGCCACGATGGCAATCTTGTCAGCGTCGCTTGCCATCGCGCACCGCTGGCCGCACAGCCTCTTGCCACGCGCGCCTGGAAAGGTCACAGGGCGTCACGTTGGTGGATGTGCTGGAGCGCGGGTATAAAGTGGTAGTTTGCCGCGGCAAGCGCCTTGCCGCGGTCGTTGTCTTGTCATGTCCGGAAGCTTGTCGCTCACCGGGCCTCGCCGGGACGCGTGGCGCGTCGCGGCAAGTTCCTTGAGATGCCTTGGTTGGCCTTCCCGGCAAGCTCCTCTTGCCGGGGCCTTGTCTCCTTGGCTTGAATACTTTGTTCTTGAGTGGCTCCAAAGGAACCACGAAGGACCTTGGCGGTCACCCGGCAAGCCTTGCCGCGGGGTGCTGCAACTGCCCATGCACAAGTTCGGGATACTAGGGTACCCCTACTCTAGTACACCGACAATATGCCATCACTTGTCCAACATTCACCCGTGAGTTGCGGCAGTTCTAGTGGCCCAACACTCGCATGTTCAAACCAGAGGTCCCGGAGAAGTACGACAGCAAGACTCACCCATCTGAGTTCTTGAGCATTTACACTATTGCGATGCAAGCAGCTAGAGCACGGGACGGCAATATACTCGCCAGCTATTTCCCGTTGGAACTTAAGCCCAACGTCAGGTCATGGTTGATGCATCTGCTGATAGATTCCATTGCCTCTTGGTCCGACCTGTGCCATGAGTTTGTTGGTGGCTTCACAGGCGGCCACGTAGCTCCTAGGCAGGAAAGTGACTTGCACGTGATCCCTCAGAGAGACGGCGAATCCTTGTGCAAGTACATATAGAGGTTTAGCCGTGTGCAGTACAACATCCCCGATGTTCATCCCGCCGCTGTCATCAGCGCGTTCCACCAGAACATGCATAATCGAAAGATGCGTGAAGAGTTGGCCATGAACAAGGTCGCGGATGTTGCCGAGCTATACGTTCTTGCTAACAGATGCGCCCAAGCGGAGGAAGGAAGGAAGTACCCCGGTGAAGGCGCCGACGCGGGAAGTGACTCAGAAGACGGAGACATCGTCGCCCCAGCGAAGAAAGGTCGGCAGCGTAACATGAAGCGCAAGGGCAAGACCGTGCTTGCCGTTGAGGAATCTGGCGACCCCGACACCGCCAAGAAGGCCAATGTCGACGACCCCGGCAAGGAGGTTGCCGGGTGTGACGCCTGCCGGGCCTTGGTGGCTGTCGGCAAGTCAGAGGGCTCCAACAAGAAGTACTGCAAGATTCACCATACCAAGGGCCACGATCTCCAGAACTGCCGCCAAGTGGAGCTGCTGATGGAGAAGCAAAGGGCTGAGTACAAGAGATGAGACAAAGAGAAGGGCCAAGGAGGTGTTGAAGGGTCCGGCAAGAATCACGGTGGCCAAGGAGGACGCAGTAACAAGGAAAAGCAACAAGAGAGGTCTGCCCGAGGCCGCGACAAGAAAGAGGAGGATGACGATCGTGATGATGACGATGAATCCACCGAGCATGAGTTCCAGAAGGCGACATAAGTCATATGTGTCAATGGAGGTGCTTCACTGCATTCTTCTCACCGCCAATTGAAACAGTGGGCGCGTGAGATTAATGCAACGGAACCAATGGTCCCCAGAAGCTGTTGAGGTGGTCCCACACGCCTATCATCTTCGACGCCGAGGATCACCCTGATCGCACCACTGCGGTCGGGTGTTTGCCGTTGTTGGTATCCCAAACAATATGCAACCTCAAGGTGACGAAGATGTTAGTTGACGGTAGGGCCGGCCTTAACTTGATCTCACCCAACATGGTCAAGAGGCTGCAGATCCCCGATGAGGACCTCGAAGAGATGGGCACATTCCAAGGGATCAATCCAGGGAGGAGTCAGCCCAAGGGAAAGGTCACGCTACCAGTTACATTTGGTGGCGACCTTAGCTACAGGATGGAGAGGATCGTTTTCGATGTCGCTGAGATCCTGTTGCCATACAACGGGATCCTTGGCCACCCGACATTGGCCAAGTTCATGGCAGCATCGCACTACGCCTACAACAAGTTGAAGATGCCTAGCCCGATGAGCATCATCACCGCCGGCTGTGATAGGAAGGACGTGCTCATTTGCGCCGATCAGGTCTATCGAGAGGCAGTTGTAGCATCTGCCGCCAAGGCACCTACTCCTGCCACGAGGAAGAGGACAAGTAAGGCTTCGGCCGTTGACAAGACTCCTAGCTCCGGCAAGGGCTCCCGTACCCTCTCCGGCAAACGCGCCTCCTTGGAGTGTTTTGTTTCCATTGGAGATGTACCAAAGAGCTCTACCGGCAAGAGCAAAAGGTCCAAGGCGGCCCCGCCGGAAACCATAAGGTGTCCTTCAAGGAGGATGGCATGGGCGGAGCTTTCGTCATAAGCTCCACCCTTGACAGTAAATAGGAAAGCACGCTCGTCGCCTTCCTGTGGGTGAATGTCGATGTGTTTGCATGGCAAGCATCCAACATCCCCGGTGTTCCCAGGGAGGTGATTGAGCACCATCTTACTATCTACCCTCATGCACGGCCCATCAAGCAGAAGGTCAGAAAGCAAGCTTTGGAGTGACAAGAGTTTATCATCGAGGAGATCAGGAAGTTGGAGGCAGCAAGTTTGGTCAAGGGAGTTCTCCACCCGATGTGGTTGGCCAATTCGGTCGTAGTACGCAAGGCAAATGGGAAGTGGAGGCTATGTATCGACTATACTGATATCAGTAAAGCATGTCCTAAGGATCCTTTCCCATTGCCACGTATCAATCAGATAGTGGACTCCACTGCTGGGTGCGACCTGTTGTTGTTCCTTGATGCTTATTCAGGGTATCATCAGATCTTCATGACGAATGAAGATGAAGAGAAAACCGCGTTCATCACCCCATGTGGTAAGTACTGTTTTGTACGGATGCCTTTTGGGTTGAAGAGCACTGGTTCAATGTTCGCTCGGGCAGTCCAAATTGGTTTTGAGCCCCAGCTCCATAGAAATATGGAAGCTTACATGGACGACATAGTGGTCAAAACCATAGATAAGGCTACGCTCGTGCAGGACCTGGAAGAAACTTTTGCAAACTTGCGCAGAATCAACCTCAAGCTCAACCCATAGAAGTGCGTGTTCAGCGTCCCATCCGGCAAGCTTCTTGGTTTCTTTGTGTCTCAACGTGGGATCGAAGCCAATCCCGACAAGATCAAAGCAATTGAGCAAATTGAGGCGCCAAGATGGGTCAAAGATGTCCGGAGGCTTGCTGACTGCATCCCCGCCCTGAGTAGGTTCATCTCTAAGTCTGCTGAGCGTGACCTCCCCTTTTTCAAGATTTTTAAAAAGGCGGGTCCAATGAAATGGACCCCGGAGACAGAGGCAGCACTGCAAGATTTAAAGAGATACCTCTCCTCTACGCCAATACTGGTCGCACCCAAGTCACAAGAGCCATTGCTGCTGTACCTGGCGGCGACGAATCAAGTGGTCAGTCCCATGCTAGTAGCATAGAGAGAAGTCGAGGAAGAGGCGACACCGGCGGCAAGGCCCTTAGGATAAAAGCTAGACCCGGTGGGCTCTGATCCCGGCAAGGGAGGGCCCCTGGCAGGACCCGATCCCGGCAAGACAACACCTACACAGGCAAGCGAGGTAGAGCAGAAGAAGAAGGTGGTGCAGCACCCAGTCTACTTTGTCAGCTCCCTTTTGCAGGGGGCTAGGTCAAGGTACTCCAGGATACAGAAGTTGCTTTTCGGCCTCCTTATGGACTCGAGAAAGCTGCGTCATTATTTTCAAGCACATGAGATCACTGTCGTCACTCGCCTCCCGTTGCAACGGATTTTGCACAACCCAGACATGACAGGGAGGATTGTGGAGTGGGCAGTGGAGCTGTCAAGCTTCAGGCTTAGGTTGGAAAGTACCTCGATGATCAAGAGCAGAGCATTAGCAGAATTCATAGCAGAATGGATATCCAGGCCCGACGAAGAAGTTCAAGAAACCACCCTTCTCGGCAAAAAGGCAAGTAGTCATTGGATTATGTACTTTGATGGAGCCTTCTCATTACAAGGTACAGGTGCTGGTGTGTTGCTCGTCGCGCCCATCGGAGAACGCCTCAAGTATGTGATCCAGATGCACTTACCCCGGGAGAGATCGACAAACAACACCGCCGAATACGAGGGGCTGCTCGCTGGTCTCAGGACCGCGGCTGACCTTGGGGTTAGGAAGCTTATTATTAGAGGAGATTCACAACTTGTCGTCAGGCAAGTCAACAATGATTACCAGAGCCCACTGATGGAGGCTTACGTGGATGAAGTGAGGAAGTTGGAAGAGCGCTTTGACGGTCTACAAGCAGAGCATGTTCCTCGAGCAGAGAACAACATTTTCGATGACTTGTCAAAGTGCGCTGCCCTCAAGCTACCTGTGGAACCAGGTACCTTTGTGCTTCAATTAACTTAGCCATCCGTCGAGCCATCAGCAGAATAGAGCAAGTGAAGGAAAGCGGGGCTCGACAAGTACTTTCCGTAGAGCTCCCATGAGCCGCCGGCAAGGAAGTTGCCGGGTACCCCAAGCTTGTCGAGGAGCAACAACTTCCGCGGGGCCCTAGGCCCTTGCCATCAAGACGGCTACCCCCGCAGTGGAAAACATGCCTTTGGTCCTTGCTGTCGAGCCCCAGGCTCCGGCATGGGCACAACATATGGTCTATTTCCTCCAAACGGGAGAGCTCCTGGAGGAGCAGGAAGAAGCAGAAGAAGTAGCCCGTGCTACGTCTTGAGCTTGCGTTGGTTTTCCTCAAAGAGGAGAGGGTGATGCAGCAAGTGTAGCGTAAGTATTTCCCTCTGTTTTGAGAACCAAGGTATCAATACAGTAGGAGGCTCCTCAAAAGTCCCACGCACCTACACAAACAAACTGAGAACTCGCAACCAACGCAATAAAGGGGTTGTCAATCCCTTCATGGCCACTTGCAGAAGTGAGATCTAATAAAGATAGTATGATAAGATAAATATATTTTTGGTATTTTATAATATAGATGCAAAAAGTAAAGATGCAAATAAAAGTAGATTGAAAGCAAATATGATAAGAGATAGACCCAGGTTTCACTAGAGGCTTGTCTCAAGATAGCATAAGTATTACGGTGGGTGAACAAATTACTGTCGAGCAATTGATAGAAAAGCGCATAGTTATGAGATTATCTAGGCATGATCATGTATATAGGCATCACGTCCATAACAAGTAGACCGACTCCTGCCTGCATCTACTAATATTACTCCACACATCGACTGACTCCTGCCTGCATCTAGAGTATTAAGTTCATAAGAATAGAGTAACACATTAAGCAAGATGACATGATGTAGAGGGATAAACTCATGCAATATGATATAAACCCCATCTTGTTATCCTCGATGGCAACAATAGAATACGTGCCTTGCATCCCTTTCTGCCACTGGGTAAGGACACCGCAAGATTGAACCCAAAGCTAAGCACTTCTCCCATGGCAAGAAAGACCAATCTAGTAGGCCAAACCAAACTGATAATTCGAAGAGACTTGCAAAGATAACTCAATCATACATAAAAGGATTCAGAGAAGATTCAAATATTATTCATAGATAAACTTGATCATAAACCCACAATTCGCCGGATCTCGACAAACACACCGCAAAAAGATTTTACATCGAATAGATCTCCACAAGAGAGGGGGAGGACATTGTATTGAGATCCAAAAAGAGAGAAGAAGCCATCTAGCTAATAACTATGGACCCGTAGGTCTGTGGTAAACTACTCACAACTCATCGGAGGGGCAAGGATGTTGATGTAGAAGCCCTCCGTGGTTGATTTCCCCTCCGACAGAGTGTCGGCGAAGGCTCCAAGATGAGATCTCGCGGATACAGAAGGTTACGGCGGTGGAAATTGTGTTTTGTGGTGCCCTTGGATGTTTTCGGGGTACTTAGTTCTATATAGGAGGAAAAAGTACATCGGTGGCCGCCCGAGGGGCCCACAAGACAGGGGCGCGCCCTACAGGGGGGGAGGGGCGCGACCTCCTATCTGGTGGCTTCCTCGGAAGCTTCTTGACTTGCACTCCGAGCTCTCCAGATCTTGTTCGTTCCAAAAATCACGCTCCCAAAGGTTTCATTCTGTTTGGACTCCGTTCGATATTCCTTTTCTTCGAAATACTGAAATAGGCAAAAGAACAACAATATGGGCTGGGCCTCCGGTTAGTAGGTTAGTCCCAAAAATGATATAAATGTGTAAAATAAAGCCCATAGACATCCAAAATGGGTAATATAATAGCATGGAACAATCAAAAATTATAGATACGTTGGAGACGTATCAAGCATCCCCAAGCTTAATTCCTGCTCGTCCTCGAGTAGGTAAATGATAAAAAGAGAATTTTTGATGTGGAATGCTACCTAGCATAATTCATAATGTAATTTTCTTTATTGTGGCATGAATGTTCAGATCCAAATGATACAAAATAAAAGTTCATATTGACATAAGAAACAGTAATACTTCAAGCATACTAATCAAAGTAATCATGTCTTCTCAAAATAACATGGCTAAAGAAAGTTATCCCTACAAAATCATATAGTCTGGCTGTTGCTCTATCTTCATCACACAAAGTATTTAACAATGCACAACCCCGATGAAAAGCCAAGCAATTGTTTCATACTTTAATAATCTCAAACTTTTTCAACTTTTATGCAATACATGAGCGTGAGCCATGGACATAACACTATATGTGGAATAGGATGGTGGTTGTGGAGAAGACAAAAAGGGAGAAGATAGTCTCACATCAACTAGGCGTATCAACGGGCTATGGAGATGCCCATTAATAGATATCAATGTGAGTGAGTAGGGATTGCCATGCAACAGATGCAGTAGAGCTATAAATATATGAAAGCTCAACAAAAGAAACTAAGTGGGGTGCATCCAGCTTGCTTGCTCACGAAGACCTAGGGCACTTTTGAGGAAGCCCATCATTGGAATATACAAGCCAAGTTCTATAATGAAAATTTCCCACTAGTATATGAAAGTGACAACATATGGGACTCTCTATCATGAAGATCATGGTGCTATTTTGAAGCACAAGTGTGGAAAAAGAGATAGTAGCATTGTCCCTTCTCTCTTTTTCTCTCATTTTATTTTTTCTTTTTCTTTTTTTCTTTTCTTTGTCCTTTCTTTTGGCCTTTCTCTTTTTCTTTTTTCTTTTTGTGAAGTCCGAAGTCTCATCCCGACTTGTGGGGGAACCATAGTCTTCATCATCCTTTCCTCACTAGGACAATGCTCTAATAATGAAGATCTATCACACTTTTATGGATTTACAACTCAAAGCTAGAACAAGATATGACTCTATATGAATGCCTCCGGCGGTGTACCGGGATATGCAATGAATCAAGAGTGACATGTATGAAAATTATGAAGGTGGCCTTGCCAGAAATACAATGTCAACTACATGATCATGCAAGAGCAATATGACAAAAGTAATGCGTGTCATATGAATGGAACGGTGGAAAGTTGCATGGAAATATATCTCGGAATGGCTATGGAAATGCCATAATAGGTAGGTATGGTGGCTATTTTGAGGAAGGTAAATGGTGGGTATATGGTACCGGCGAAAGTTGCGCGATACAAGAGAGGCTAGCAATGGTGGAAGGGTGAAAGGGTGCGTATAATCCATGGACTCAACATTAATCAAAAGAACTCATATACTTGTTGCAAAAATTTAAAAGTCATCAAAAAACCAAAGTACTATGTGCATGCTCCTAGGGGGATAGATTGGTAGGAAAAGACCATCGCTCGTCCCCCGACCGCCACTCATAAGGAAGACAATCAATAAATAAAATTGTGCTCCAACTTCATCACAAAGCGGTTCACCATACGTGCATGCTACGGGAATCACAAGCTTCAACACAAGCATTCTTTAAATTCATAATCACCCAACTAGCATGACTTTAATATCACTACCTTCATGTCTCAAAACAATTATCAAGCATCAAGTTGATCATAGCATCCAATTCACTTTCTATGATAGTTTTTATTATACCCAACTTGGATGCTCATCATTCTAGGACCAACTTTATGATAATAGCAAATACCATGATGTTCTAAAAGACTCTCAAAATAATATAAGTGAAGCATTAGGGGATAGCAATTTCTTAAAAATTAAGACACCACCGTGCTCTAAAAGATATAAGTGAAGCACTAGAGCAAAAACTATCAAGCTCAAAAGATATAAGTGAAGCACATAGAGTATTCTAGCAAATTCTAATCAAATAGGCTTCTCCCAAAAGGTGTGTACAGCAAGGATGATTGTGGTAAACTAAAAAACAAAGACTAATATAATACATGACGCTCCAAGCAAAACACATATCATGTGGCGAATAAAAATAGAGCTCCAAGTAAAGTTACCAATGAACAAAGACGAAAGAGGGGATGCCTTCCCGGGGCATCCCCAAGCTTAGGCTTTTGGCTATTCTTGAATATCTTGGGGTTCCATGGGCATCCCCAAGCTTAGGCTCTTGCCACCCTTTATTCCATGGTCCATAAAAGCTTTACCCAAAACTTGAAAACTTCACAACACAAAACTCAACAGGAAATCTTATAAGCTCCGTTTGTGAAAGAAAACAAAACCACCACATAAGGTACTGAAATGAACTCATTCTTTATTTAATTTGGTGTTAAACCTACTGTATTAAAACTTCCTTATGGTTTATAAACTAATTTACTAGCCATAGATGCATTGAAATAAGCAAACAACACACGAAAATCAGAATCTGTCAAAAACAGAACAGTCTGTAGCAATCTATAACTAACGCAAACTTATGGAACTCTAAAAATCCTACCAAAATAGGAAGTCCTGGAATTTTTTTTATTTAACAGCAGCAAAAAGAATCAACTCAAAATCACGTTCCTGTGATTTAAAAAAATTATATTCGTGCACGCAAAGTTTCTGTTTTTCAGCAGAATCAAATCAACTATCATCGTGGGTTATCCTATAGGTTCTACTTGGCACAAACACTAATTAAAAGATAAAAACACATCTAACCAGAAGTTATATGCAAGATTTATTACTAAACAGGAGCAAAAACAAAAAACAAAAAGAAAATTGGGTGGCCTCCCAACTAGCGCTATTGTTTAACGCCCTAGCTAGGCATAAAAGCAAAGATAGATCTAACGAGTGCCATCTTTGGCACTAAATTCATAAGTAGCACGCATGATAGATTCATAAGGTAATTTGACTTTCTTTCTTGGAAAGTGTTCCATGCCTTTCTTTAATGGAAATTGGAATCTAATATTCCCTTGCTTCATATCAATAATCGCACCAATCGTTCTTAGGAAAGGTCTACCAAGAATAATAGGGTAAGAAAGATTGCAATCTATATCAAGAACGATAAAATCTACGGGCACCAAATTTCTATTTGCAACAATAAGAACATCATTGATCCTTCCCATAGGCTTTTTAATGGTGGAATCCGCAAGGTGCAAATTTAAAGAGCAATCATCAAGTTCATGGAAACCTAGAATATCACATAAAGTTTTCAGAATCGTGGAAACACTAGCACCCAAATCACACAAAGCAAAACACTCATAATCTTTAATTCTAATCTTTATAGTAGGTTCCCACTCATCGTTAAGTTTTCTAGGTATAGAAACTTCCAAATTAAGTTTTTCATCATAAGATTGCATCAAGGCATCAACGATATGTTTGGTAAAAGATTTATTTTGACTATAAGCATGAGGAGAATTAACAATGGATTGCAACAAGGAAATACAATCTTTTAAAGAGAAATTATCATAATTAAATTCCTTGAAATCCGAGATAGAAGGTTCAACATTATTGGAAGTTGAGGATTCTCCAATCTCACTTTTACCAAATTTAGCATTAAGATCTAAAGATTCCGAATTCTTGGGACGCCTTCTAGGCAAAGTGGATTCATCATCAGTCCCATAATCATCAAAATTCATATTGCAAAACATAGATCTAATCGGAGACGCATCAATAACTTTAAGATCCTCATTATTATTTTCATGTAATTTTTCTGGTTTAGCAGCCATCTTATTGACTAAGGTGGCTTGCTTGTCAGAAATTTTGGCTATAGCATTTTCAAGCCGGGTAATTTGAGCGTTAACACCATAAAATTCTTTATTCATATCATCAAGCTCTTTGTTCATAAACCCCAAAAAACATTTTTGTTCCTTAAGCTCTTTTCTAAAGAAATTATTGTGCTCAAATTGTAAATTCATAAAGCTTCTAATATTTGATTCAATCTCATCCATCCTTCTGAGAAGGTGGTCAGGACCCTTAGGTGCAGCCATAAGGTCAAACAAGCAAACAAGCACACACAAAAGAAGGCAAGCGAAAAGAGAGGAGGAGATTGGGAAAGAGAGGGCGAATAAAACGGCAAGGGTGAAGTGGGGGAGAGGAAAACGAGAGGCAAATGGCAAATAATGTAAATGCAAGGGAGATGGGTTTGTGATGGGTACTTGGTATGTCTTGACTTGAGCGAAGACCTCCCCGGCAACGGCGCTAGAAATCCTTCTTGCTACGTCTTGAGCTTGCATTGGTTTTCCTCGAAGAGGAGAGGGTTATGCGGCAAGTGTAGCGTAAGTATTTCCCTCAGTTTTGAGAACCAAGGTATCAATCCAGTAGGAGGCTCCTCGAAAGTCCCATGCACCTACACAAACAAACTGAGAACTCGCAACCAACGCAATAAAGGGGTTGTCAATCCCTTCACGGCCACTTGCGAAAGTGAGATCTAATAAAGATAGTATGATAAGATAAATATATTTTTGGTATTTTATAATATAGATGCAAAAAGTAAAGATGCAAATAAAAGTAGATTGAAAGCAAATATGATAAGAGATAGACCCGGGGGCCATAGGTTTCACTAGAGGCTTCTCTCAAGATAGCATAAGTATTACGGTGGGTGAACAAATTACTGTCGAGCAATTGATAGAATAGTGCATAGTTATGAGATTATCTAGGCATGATCATGTATATAGGCATCATGTACATAACAAGCAGACCGACTCCTGCCTGCATCTACTACTATTACTCCACACATCGACCGACTCCTGCCTGCATCTAGAGTATTAAGTTCATAAGAATAGAGTAACGCATTAAGCAAGATGACATGATGTAGAGGGATAAACTCATGCAATATGATATAAACCCCATCTTGTTATCCTCAATGGCAACAATACAATACGTGCCTTGCAACCTTTTCTGTCACTGGGTAAGGACACCGCAAGATTGAACCCGAAGCTAAGCACTTCTCCCATGGCAAGAAAGACCAATCTAGTAGGCCAAACCAAACTGATAATTCGAAGAGACTTGCAAAGATAACTCAATCATACATAAAAGAATTCAGAGAAGATTCAAATATTATTCATATATAAACTTGATCATAAACCCACAATTCATCGGATCTCGACAAACACACGTCAAAAAGAGTTTACATCGAATAGATCTCCACAAGAGAGGGGGAGAACATTGTATTGAGATCCAAAAAGAGAGAAGAAGCCATCTAGCTAATAACTATGGACCCGTAGGTCTGTGGTAAACTACTCACAACTCATCGGAGGGGCAAGGATGTTGATGTAGAAGCCCTCCGTGGTTGATTCCCCCTCCAGCAGAGTGTCGGCGAAGGCTCCAAGATGAGACCTCGCGGATACAGAAGGTTACGACGGTGGAAATTGTGTTTCGTGGTGCCCCTGGATGTTTTCGGGGTACGTAGGTATATATAGGAGGAAGAAGTACGTCGGTGGCCTCCCGAGGGGCCCACGAGACAGGGGGCGCGCCCTACAC
>NC_041387.1:447238554-447250675 GCF_002162155.2 Triticum dicoccoides | reverse complement strand
CTCGGAAGCCTCTTGACTTGCACTCCAAGCTCCCCAGAGCATGTTTGTTCCAAAAATCACGCTCCCGAAGGTTTCATTCCGTTTGGACTCCGTTTGATATTCCTTTTCTTCGAAATACTGAAATAGGCAAAAAAACAGCAATATGGGCTGGGCCTCCGGTTAGTAGGTTAGTCCCAAAAATGATATAAATGTGTAAAATAAAGCCCAAAGACATCCAAAAGGGGTATATAATAGCATGGAACAATCAAAAATTATAGATGCGTTGGAGACGTATCAGCCCGTCGGTCCAGCATGTACCAGTTCATGGATGATGCCCTTTATAAAAAGAAGGCTGAACGACGTGAAATTGAAGTATATTCCTCGGGAGGACAGACTAGAGTTGTTGGCAGAGATACAAGGAGGCATATGTGGCTCCCACATAGAGTCAAGAGCCCTTGCCGGCAAGGCATTCCAGCAAGGTTTCTTCTGGCCCACCGCCCTCCAGGATGCAACGGTGCTAGTAACCAAGTGTGAAGCATGCCAGTTTCATTCGAAGAAGCTTCATTAACCAGCTCAAGCCCTCCAGACCATCCCTCTCTCCTGGCCATTTTCGGTCTGGGGGCTCGACATACTGGGCCCCTTTCCCCGCGCTGTCGGGGGCTTTGAGTACTTGTACGTCACGATTGACAAGTTCACAAAGTGGCCGGAGGTGGAGCCAGTAAGAAAGGTGACAACGCAGTCAGCCGTTAAGTTCTTCAATGGACTTGTTTGCCATTTTGGTGTGCCGAACAGAATCATCACCGACAACGGTACCCAGTTCACGAGCCGCACCTTCATGCAGTATATCCAGGACCTTGGCATCAAAGTTTGCTTTGCTTCTGTTGCTCACCCAAGGAGCAATGGCCAAGCAGAAAGGGCAAATGATGAATTCTTGCGAGGCCTCAAAACAAGGACTTTCGACAAGCTGCACAAGTGTGGAAGGCGCTGGATTGATGAGTTGCCAACGGTCTTTGGGTTAATCAGAACGACACCAAATCGAGCCACTGGCCAGACACCCTTTGCCCTGGTCTACGGGGCAGAAGCAGTTCTCCCCACTAAACTCATATATGGGTCACCTCGAGTGCTCGCTTATGATGAGCTTGAGCAAGAGCAGTTGTGCCAAGATGATGCGACGCACCTTGAGGGAGATCGTCTTCGAGCTGCTGTGCGAGCCAGTCGCTACCAGCAAGCCTTGCACCGCTATCATAGCCGCAAGGTTCAGGCCCGAAGCCTTGAGGAAGGCGACCTTGTTTCGGCGCATTCAGTCCGCCAAGAATTCAAACAAGTTGACACCAAAGTGGGAAGGCCCCTATCAGGTAATACGAGTCACCAGGCCCAGTGCAGTGCGCCTGGAGACCGAAGATGGCATTCCAATGAGCAACTCCTGGAACATCGAACATCTTCGCAAGTTTTACCCATAGGGCGCGGTTGCCGGGAGCCCCGGCAACCCCCTTTTGTACTAGCCTTGCTGACAAGGCATGTAACCCTATGTACAGAGCCAGGCGCAGACCCTGCATGCAGCGAGATAGTTTTTAGCTTGTACAGTTTCCTGCTAGTTTCCAAGTTTATATATATGTATGCATGCGTACTTGCCCAGGACATTGTGCTACCTTAGATTCTAACAGGTGTTGGGAAACCGCCAAGATTCCATGCCCCTGTCCATTCTTCCCTCTGGCCGCAGTGACAACACCCCGGCAAGAGATTGAGAAGACTGCTTGGCGCGGCGTCTCCATCAACAACTTAATTAGATAAAGTTCCTCCCCTGCCCATTCATGTTTGTAATTTGTGACTTGCACATTAGGAAACCTTGCCACTCTATCTAGACCTTGGTGCTCCCATCCCCGACTCGAGCGCTGCTTCAGTCGGGGTAATTGCAGTAACCATGGGCAAAAGAAGAGTTTAGCGGGGGGCTGGACCCTGTGCCTGTAACCCGACAGATGTGATTTTCCGGGAGGCACAGGAGCGCCGGCAGGATAGCTTGCCGGGGAGACTCATTTATTTTTCATTAAAGGGGCATTTTGCCTCTGCATGAGCGTACACGTGCATGAGTTCCCGGTGAAAGCTCATATTTTTCATTGATATGCTGATGCAAGTACAGATATTACAGGACATAAGCATGGGCTCGGTAGAGTACATTTCCTAGAAAGTTAAGATTTGGCAAGTGCCTACAATTTGAGAAAAAGATAAGTGTCCCATAATCCTCGTTCTTGCCCCATTCCTCTCCAAGAGCGGCAGGTCGTGCAAGGTGACGGGCATGGGGAACTGGGCGATGGAGAGCTTGACGAGGAAGCCCGCCAACCACCGTCGCCAGGGACAGCAGGACGAGGCCCCCAGCAAGGCATGTTGCCGGGGGAGGGAGTGGGCGAGACGATGGTGCGGCCACTGGTGGTCAGCTGGAGTCGGGGCCGTCGTCCTCCCGCCCGCTACCATTGTTGTCGCTGGCGCTGTCCTCCTCGCCACTGTCGCTCGAGGAGGAGCTTTCATCGTCAGTGGAGCTCTCCACGCAGCACCCTAGGCGAATTCCGGAGTTCCCGAAGACCTTGACAGAGAGCATGTTACTCTCCATTAACTTAAAATAGAGAATGTGCCCCTCCGTCAAGCTGTGCGCACGTGCGAAGATCTTCCACCCCTGACGAAGATACGTGACGTGAGGGCAGAGAAAGTCGACGTCAGCCCACATGCTGCCGTTCCCGCAGTCCCTCATGTGAAGCCTCAAGGCCCGCGGGGCCTCCTCCTCCATAATCCGAGCGAACGGAGTCAGAAGCCTGAGGCGACTGCACACAGGTTTATGCAGCCTGATGAAGAACTCACAGGGTTGGTCCCCGATGTGGCGCCCACCGGAGGAGGGGCCGCCGGCAGGAGGCGCAGCGGGTACGCCACCCCGTCCGCCTCCTCCCCGAGCACCGTGATGACCTCGGCCCCGTCCCCTTCCTCTCCCCTCGCAACAGGCTCCGTCGCTAGAGGCTCCGAGGAAGGAGGGATGCATTGTCGAGCAGAAGCCCTCATCATCGCTGTTGAGGCGCTAGCGTGCCCTTTCACCATGGAGAATCGAAAGAAGATGGCGAGCAAGAGGGGGAAAGGAGGGCGAGCATGGAGAAGCACCGTCCCTCTACCCCATTTATAGAGGAGCAAGGCTGGGGCCTGGCCACCCAGCCCAAGGGACAACCGCCCCGCACGACCAATGCGGCCTCTTGAAGCATGGGGAATCGGAACCGGCCCGCTCCCCCAATCCACAAGCACCTGATTTTCTGCCTTGGCATTAATGCCCACATTCTCCGCGCCCGCCGCCTGCCCTTCCCAATGCATGGAGGGTACGTGGCGAAGCAGAAGTGGGCGTGAGGACAAGTGGGACGACCAATTGCCCCCCTGTGATCGTGGGAAGCGGCGCCGTGCAGGCTGCGACCCGAGTCCACTTAGTAAATGAGTAGTGCCCCTATAGATTCCTTCCTTTTTGATAAGGGAAGCACGGGCCACCTCTTTGCAATCGACTGCAAGGTGACGCAAGCATGCTGAGGCCATCCCACACACAACCCCCATGTCACGCACTCTATGCGAGTTATGGGGAAGGCGCAACTGATAGAAAGATTGTGGCGGTTCACTTCTGTCCCGCCAGCCCGCGCACTGCTTTGGGCCTGTCCCAACTACGCCTTGCGCTTATGTGTGGCCCAGGCCTGGGGGCTCCTATCAATGTACAAAAGTACGGGTGCTTCCGTACCCCTTACTTGTGCACAGACGGTCGCAGCCACCCCTATAGCAGGGCTTGGCAAAGCAGAGGGATACAGCAGGAGGCAAGACACAAACAAAGAACATCAAGACAGCTGCCCAGAGTAGCAAGCAGCAAGAGGCAAGTAGGGCCACGCCTGGAAACAAGCCTTGCCGAGGCGACCTGCGCGGCCCCCGACAAGCCACTTGCCGGGGCAGCTTGCGAAGAGACCAGCAAGGCTACCACCCTTGGGCTTGAGAGCTCTGACACCATTGACAATGTTAAAGACCAAGATTTGAAGAGCACATGCCTGGTAGCATGTGGCTCCTCACCAAGATCAACAACCCATGAGTCCACATGGGGTCAAATGATGAAGACCCCCGGCAAGACCCTTGTCAGGGATGACTCCGAGACCCCCCGATAAGCCTTGCCGGGGACGATCGCTGGGCCGTAGCCAGGTCAGTGCTCGGCAAGGTTTTGCCACTTCACCGCCTCTCCAACACGGCGATAAGCATGCCAGCTAAAGCAAGCGCCTGCGTGGCGGCATGCAGATCTTCATGGAAGCCTACCTTCTCGCCAACACAACAGTTGGTTGACCAACGTGGCGCTGCATGCCTCGTCGGCCCGGACGCGTGGCCATGCGAGGAAAAGCGGCAAAGGATGAGATGGCCTCTGTTGCCGTCCCCAATAAAGTGAGAGGACACGTAGGCAACGCATTAAATGCGCTTGTCCTACGTTGATCGAGCGATAAGCTCGTATCTCTGTAGCTTGCCTCCTCCTCTGTGCCACTGTGACAACCCCTTTGTGTATAAAAGGAGGCCCAAGGCACACAGAGAGAGGATTCGGACTTTTGGACAAAGCACGCATTGTAGCTAGTTCAGAAGCTCGAGAACACACATATAACCAGATAAAGCAGGACTAGGGTATTACGCATCTCCGCGGCCCGAACCTGGTTAAAAACCCTCTGTGTCCTAACGGTTCGACCTGCTCTTCGTGCAACTAATCCCCCGCCGAATGTAGAAGGGATCCTTGTGACCTCATAGGTGACCGGTTTCCCTGACACAATCCATCTGAACATTTTGTGCAGTTCCACCTAAATCAAGCTAAGCATCCCTGTCTGCATAAATACAGAAAACGTGTGATGAATATAATAGTGGTATTAGTTGATTAAACATATGCTCACAACTATAATCATCTTCATTATCTTAACAGGAAAAGATAGCAATACAATAGCTTCAATTAAACATTTAGTCAAAACAATACAAAAATATAATTATCACAACATAACAAAGCATAATCATGTGGATGAAGGCCGATACTGACCTCATTTGTTATAGTTGCGTCGGCCACTAACTTGGTCATACCTTTCCTTGTGGAGTGAATTTTGCACCCCCACGTGTTGTTGAGTTGAGTTTCCCTTGGTCTACAGACTAGTCATGTCACTAGCATCTACCAACACTCTAAAGCTTCTCGATCATTCCTTCTGTAATGTAGCGCAAACAGTGACTACTTCTTTTTGCAGAGTGGAAAGACCAACTGGGCCCAATAATGCAACAATTTGCCTTAAACACTTTGGCTCCTTTTGTGCAGTTCAACTAAAATCAAAGTCGAAATAGAACTGAGCAGAAGTTTTGATATCCCTGTATGCACAAATAGGTATAAAGGAAACAATTACTGAGAAATAACGGTTGATGACTTATACTCCCAGAAGAAAAAACATCTACCTTATCTTAATGGGAAACAAAGCAGGACAGTAGCAATTCTCAAACAGTTTGATTCATTCATATTTACTGAGACATTATCTTAATAATACCTTGTTTCAACATGTATAAAGAATGACAAAGCAGAAAAGTACCATTCCTAAAATAGTGCAACTGATTCATATGAATAGAGACATTATCTTAACAATACCTTGGTTAAACATGTAGAAAGAACTACAAAGAAGGATAGTACCATCTGTAAAACATTGTAACTGATATATAATAACAGAGACATTATCTCAACAATACATTTCTTAAACATGTACTCCCATCGATCCCTAACAGAAATGGTACTCCTGCCGATCCCTAACAAGTGTTGTAGTTTTGAACTAAGATTCGGTAGTTAATTCTAAGAGTGGCATTGCTTAATTTTACCAGTGGAATTAGATTAACAAAAAGCATAAACAATTCCAAGGGAGAGTGGGTTCAACAACACCATGTGCTTCCATCTACTCATAAAGGGGGTGATGCAGAGTTTGTTGTAACAAAGCAACAAGCATCATATCTGGGTTGGTCCCATTTTTGTTCACTTAATGGGAAAAGACAACAATACAATAGCTTCAATTCAACATTTATTTAGAACAGTACCACTACAAGTAGCACAACATCTCAAAGCACACTACACAATCATGTGGATGAAGGCCGATACTGACCTTTCATGAGGCAGACAAGATCAAATATGCATCTACCAACACGAATAGGAAATCCAATCTCGTTTTGCGTAGTTCAACTAAATGAAGCAAAGTTGCCGGTGTGACATTTAAGTAGAACTGCACAAAACACTCTTAAAACAAAAGTGTTTTGTGTAGTGAAGCAAGGTCCCAATAGCAACGAGTTGAATAGATATCCCTGTTTTCAGAGGTACAAAAAAGTAACAATTACTGGCCGATAAAGGAGGATGAGTCATATGGCCACAAAAGAAGCATCTACCTTATCTTGATGGAAAACAAAGTAGGACAGTAGCATTTCTAAAACGGTTGCATTGATTCATATTAACAGAGACATTCTCTTAAAATAGCATTCGTTAAAAATGTAATTTACTTTAACATTGACATTGCTTAAATTTTCTAGCGGCATTTTTAGATTAACAACAGCAAAATAGTTGTATGGGACATGTGACAAGCCAGCACCATGTGCGTCCACATGTATAAATGGGTGATGTAGAGTATGTTGCCAAGCAGCATATCTGTGTTGGTCTCATATTTGTTCTCTTTGAACCTTTTTCCTATGTGAGGGCAGCAAATCTAGTCCTTCACAAACCGATGACGGTCCTAAATCCAGCATATCTCGTAGTAGGGGTCCTAAGCTAGGCGTCTTGGAGAGATGGTAACACGGACACATGATTTTACCCAGGTTCAGGCTCTTTTGAAGAGATAATACCCTACGTCCTGCTTTTGATTGTATTCATATGGGGTGTAGTACAAAGTACATTTATCTACCACAAAATTGTTCTAATGAATATGAGATCCCCTATTTACTAGCCTAGCCTTGGTTTATATAATACACCTGAGACCTAGGGTTTAGAAGAGTCCTCGGCTTGGGCGCCAAATCTTGTGGAATCTCCCTTGAATGCCTCATGGGCTGCATGAAGTGGCCCATTAGTGAACCGCCATGGAGGTTCTCGGCCCGATCTTGCTAGTCAGGAGACGACGTGGTGAGTACCCCCTAGTCCAGGACACCGTTAGTAGCCCCTGAACCGGTCTTCAAGTTGGGGACGCTCCTCGATTCTTCCAAATTGTTCATCTTCGGTCATCGGTCTTGAAAACTAGTTTAACAAATCTTCCCATCTTCGATCTTGAGGATCACCGAAGTGAGTCCGAAGAGTTTACACATCGGGAATCCGAGGAGCCCCTTTAAGTTCTCGACCTTTATCAATGCCTTGTTATTTTTACGCCACACCTCGGGTTTGAAGTGTTTCTTGTGCGGCGGTGTCCTCTTGTGTCCGAGCTCCAACGCCGGTCTGCATCCAAGATCCAACACCAGACTGCATCTGAGGTGTCTTTTTGCAGCCGAGCTCCAACACCGGACTGCATCCAAGCTACAACGCCGGACTGTATCCGAGGTGTCTTTTTGTAGCCGAGCTCCAACGCCGCACAACATGCAAGCTTCGACGCTGGACTGTATCCGAGGTGTCCTTTTGCAGCCGAGCTCCAACGTCGAACTGCATCCAAGCTCTAATGACGGACTGTATCCGATATGGTGCACCACCTTGGGCTTGGGCTGATTTTTTGCGGATATATTTCCAATTAGTGCAATTTATGTCTTGACGAGATATATAGCCAGTAGCCCACAAGGTGTGTGATGCATCTCCAACGTATCTATAATTTTTGATTGTTCCATGCTATTATATTATCTATTTTGTATGTTTTATATGCATTATTATGCTATTTTATATTATTTCTGGGACTAACCTATTAACCTAGAGCCCAGTGTCAGTTCCTGCTTTCTCCCTGTTTTAGAGTTTCACAGAAAAGGAATACCAAATGGAGTCCAAGCGGAATAAAACTTTTGCGATGATCTTTCTTGGACTAAAAGAAAACCGGAGACTTTGAGATGAAGTCGGAGGAGCCACGAGGCGTCCACAAGGGTGGAGGGCACGCCCAGGGGGTTAGGGCGCGCCCCTGTCTTGTGGGCCCCTCGTGGGTCTCCTAACCTAATTTCTTCGCCTATATATTCCCATATACCCCCAAACCAACAGGGGCATCCACGAAAACACTTTTCCACCGCCGCAACCTTCTGTACCCGTGATATCCCATCTAGGGTCCTTTTCTGGCGTCCTGCCGGAGGGGTATTCAATCACGGAGGTCTTCTACAACAACACCATTGCGCTTCCGATGAAGCGTGGGTAGTTTACCTCAGACCTATGGGAGATCTATTCTTCTATCTCTTTGATTCTCAATACCATGTTCTCCTCGATGTTCTCAGAGATCTATTCGATGTAATACTTTTTTGCGGTGTGTTTGATGAGATCCGAGTTCTGGATTTATGATCTGCTTATCTATGAATATTATTTGAATCTTCTTTGAATTCTTTTATGCATTATTTTATTTCTTTGCAAGTCTCTTTGAATTATCGGTTTGGTTTGGCCAACTAGATTGGTTCTTCTTGCAATGGGAGAAGTGCTTAGCTTTGGTTCAATCTTGCGGTGTCCTTTCCCAGTGACAGTAGGGGCAACAAGGCACGTATTGTATTATTGCCATCGAGGATAAAAATATGGGGTTTTCATCATATTTCTTGATTTAATTCCTCTACATCATGTCATCTTACTTAATGCATTACTCTGTTATTTCTGAACTTAATATTCTAGATGCATGATGGATAGTGGTTGATGTGTGGAGTAATAGTAGTAGATGCAGGCAGGAGTCGATCTACCTGACACGGACATGATGCCTATATTCATGATCATTGCCTTAGATATCGTCATAACTTTGCGCTTTTCTATCAATTGCTCGGCAGTAATTTGTTCACCCACCGTATTATTTTCTATCTTGAGAGAAGCCTCTAGTGAAACCTATAGCCCCCGGGTCTCTTTTCCATCATATAAGTTTCCGATATACAATATTAGTTTCCAATCTACCATTCTTGCAATCTTTTACTTTCCGATCTATAAACCAAAAATACCAAAAATATTTACCTTATCATTTATCTATCTCTATCAGATCCCACTTTTGCAAGCAACTGTGAAGGGATTGACAACCCCTTTCTCGCGTTGGGCGCAAGTTTGTTTGATTGTTTGTGCAGGTATTCGGTGATTTGTGTGTTGTCTCCTACTGGATTGATACCTTGGTTCTCAAACTGAGGGAAATACTTATCTCTACTTTGTTGCATCACCCTTTCCTCTTCAAGGGAAAAACCAACGCAAGCTCAAGAAGTAGCAGGAAGAATTTCTGGCGCCGTTGCCAGGGAGATCTATGCCAAGTCAAAACATACCAAGTACCCATCATAAACTCTCATCTCTTGCATTACATTATTCGCCATTCGCCTCTCATTTTCCTCTCCCCCACTTCTAAAACGATTTTCGAAAAGATTGGCCTTTTCTTCGCCCCTCTTTCATTTGTCTTTCTCGCTCGCTTTTTTGTGTGCTCGTGTGTTGGATTGCTTGCTTTGTCACGATGGCTCAAGATAATACCAAATTGTGTGATTTTTCCAACACCAATAACAATGATTTTATTAGTACTCTGATGGCCCTCGCTACTAATGCGGGATCTTGTGAAATTAATGCCGCTTTGCTGAATCTTGTCTTGAAAGATCAATTTTCTGGCCTTGCTAGCGAAGATGCCGCATCCCATCTAAACAATTTTGTTGATTTGTGTGATATGCAAAAGAAAAAATATGTGGATAATGATATTGTTAAATTGAAGCTATTTCCGTTTTCGCTTAGAGGTCGTGCTAAAACTTGGTTTTCATCTTTGCCTAAAAATAGTATTGATTCGTGGAACAAGTGTAAAGATGCTTTCATCTCTAAGTATTTTCATCCCGCTAAGATCATCTCGCTTAGGAACAATATTATGAATTTTAAGCAACTTGCTCATGAACATGTTGCACAATCTTGGGAGAGGATGAAATTGATGATACGAAATTGCTCTACACATGGTTTGAATTTGTGGGTAATTATACAAAAAAATATGCCGGGTTGAATTTTGCTTCTAGAAATCTTTTTGATTCGGCCGCGGGAGGCACTTCTACGGAAATTACTTTACGAGAGGCTACTAAACTCCTAGATAATATTATGGTTAATTATGCGCAATGGCATACCGAAAGATCTTCCACTAGTAAAAAAGTGCATGCAATTGAAGAAATTAGTGTTTTGAGTGGAAATATGGATGAACTTATGAAATTATTTGCTACTAAGAGTGCTTCTATTGATCCTAATGATATACCTTTGTCCACTTTGATTGAAAATGATAATGAATCTATGGATGTGAATTTTGTTGGTAGGAACAATTTTAGAAGTAACACATCTGAGGTAATTTTAATTCTAGGTCATTTCCTAGTAATTCCTCTAATAATTATGTTAATTCGTACAACAATTCTTATGGAAATTTTAATAAGATGCCATCTGATTTTGAGATTAGTGTTAAAGAATTTATGAGTTCGCAAAAGAATTTCAATGCTTTGATTGAAGAAAAATTTCTCAAGATCGATGATTTGGCTAGGAATGTGGATATAATTTCTCTTGATGTTGATTCTTTTAAACTTAGATCTATTCTACCTAAGCATGATATTAATGAGTCTCTCAAAGCCATGAGAATTTCCATTGATGAGTGTAAAGAAAGAACCACTAAGATGCGTGCTAAACGAGATTTGTTTGAAAAAGTGTGTTCTTCTAGTTTTTGTGAAAATAATTATGAAGATCTTAAAGTGATTAATGTGACTCCTATTGAATCTTTGTTTTCTAATATAAATCTTGACAAATATGGGACTCGAGATGAGTCAACTTTAGTTAAAAGGCGTCCCAATGATTCGGAGTTTTTAGATCTAGATGCAAAAATTGACAAAAGTGAGATTGGAGAGGTCAATACTTTAAGTAGCGATGAACCCACTCTTTTGGATTTCGAAGAATTTAATTATGATAATTGTTCTTTAATAGATTGTATTTCCTTGTTGCAATCCATGTTGAATTCTCCTCATGCTTATAATCAAAACAAAGCTTTTACTAAACATGTCGTTGATGCTATGATGCAATCTTTTGAAGAAAAGATTGAATTGGAAGTTTATATCCCTAGAAAACTTTATGATGAGTGGGAACCTACTATTAAGATCAAAATTATAGATTATGAGTGCCATGCTTTGTGTCATTTTGGTGCTAGCGTTTCCACAATTCCAAAAACTTTATGTGATGTGTTAGGTTTCCGTGAATTTGATGATTGTTCTTTAAGTTTGAATCTTGCGGATTCCACTATTAAGAAACCTATGGGAAGAGTTAATGATGTTCTTATTGTTGCAAATAGGAATTATGTGCCTGTATATTTCATTGTTCTTGATATAGATTGCAATCCTACATGTCCTATTATTCTTGGTAGACCTTTCCTTAGAATGATTGGTGCAATTATTGATATGAAAGAAGGAAACATTAGATTTTAATTTCCATTAAGGAAGGGCATGGAACACTTTCCTAGAAATAAAATTAAATTTCCATATGAATATATTATGAGAGCTACTAATGGATTGCATACCAAAGATGACAATACCAAGATCTATTCGTGTTTTTATGCCTAGCTAAGGGCGTTAAACAATAGCGCTTGTTGGGAGGCAACCCAATTTCATTTTTGTTCTTCGCTTTTTGTTCCTATTTTTATTTGAATAATTCATCTAGCCTATGTTTAGATGTGGTTTTGTGTTTTAATTAGTGTTTGGGCCAAGTAAGACCTTTGGGATAGCTTACGATGATAGTTGTTTTGATCCTGCTGAAAAACAGAAACTTTTGCGCCCAGTAAATAATTTCCTGGATTTACTAAAACGTGATTTTGATCTGATTATTTTTGCTATGGATTGGTGAAAAATTTCCCAGGTTGATTTACATTTTCAATTTTTTTGGAGTTACATAAGTATTTGAGAGTTACAGATTGCTAGACTGTTCTGTTTTTGACAGATTCTGTTTTCTACGTGTTGTTTGCTTATTTTGATGAATCTATGGGTA
>NC_041387.1:447178656-447238229 GCF_002162155.2 Triticum dicoccoides | reverse complement strand
GGGGGGGTATGAACCATGGAAAAGTTGGAATACAATAGATAATAGTCCAATATAAATAAAGAATGAGTTTGCAACAGTACCATAAAGTGGTGATTTATTTTCTTATACTAACGGAGCTTATGAGATTTTCTGTTGAGTTTTGTGTTGTGAAGTTTTCAAGTTTTGGGTAAGGATTTGATGGACTATGGAATAAGGAGTGGCAAGAGCCTAAGCTTGGGGATGCCCAAGGCACCCCAAGGTAATATTCAAGGACAACCAAGAGCCTAAGCTTGGGGATGCCCTGGAAGGCATCCCCTCTTTTGTCTTCGTCTATCGGTAACTTCACTTGATATGTGTTTTGCTTGGAGCGTCTTGTATGATTTGAGTCTTTTTGCTTTTTAGTTTGCCACAATCATCCTTGCTGTACACACCTTTTGAGAGAGACACACATGAATCGTGATTTATTAGAATACTTTATGTGCTTCACTTATATCTTTTGCGCTAGGCAATATTGCTCTAGTGCTTCACTTATATCTTTTTAGAGCACGGCGGTGGTTTTATTTTATAGAAATTGATGACCTCTCATGCTTCACTTATATTATTTCGATAGTCTCTAAATAGCATGGTAATTTTCTTTGGTTGTAAATTTAGTCCTAATATGATAGGCATCCAAGATGGATATAATAAAAACTTTCATATAAAGTGCATTGAATACTATGAGAAGTTTGATTCTTTATGATTGTTTTGAGATATGAAGATGGTGATATTAGAGTCATGCTAGTGAGTAGTTGTGAATTTGAGAGATACTTGTGTTAGAGTTTGTGATTCCCGTAGCATGCATGTATGGTGAACCGTTATGTGATGAAGTCGGAGCATGATTTATTTTTTGATTGTCTTCCTTATGAGTGGCGGTCGGGGACGAGCGATGGTCTTTTCCTTCCAATCTATCCCCTAGGAGCATGCGTGTAGTACTTCGTTTCGATAACTAATAGATTTTTGCAATCAGTATGTGATTTCTTTATGACTAATGTTGAGTCCATGGATTATACGCACTCTCACCCTTCCACCATTGCTAGCCTCTCTTGTGCCGCACAACTCTCGTCAGTACCATACACCCACCATATACCTTCCTCAAAACAGCCACCATACCTACCTATTATGGAATTTCCATAACCATTCCAAGATATATTGCCATGTGTCACACCCTAGCTAGTTCATGCATTAGAGTGATGGCATCATGTTTTTCTTCATCAGAAACTTGGTAATGGGGATGACAAAAACCCCACCACCCCCTGAAACCAACTAGGGTTTACTAAAATTTTTTTGAATGAACCTGAAATGCCCTTCTAAAATGTTCATCATCTTTGCCCTGGTCTTAAACCTGTGACAAAAATGGTGCATAAATTTCTAGGACATCCTAAGGTCACTGGATTAAATCATTTGATATTTGAATTTGGGCATTAAATACTATAAAATATTTCAAATGTCCAAATAATCCCAAACTAGAATGTTCCATGTTGGATATATTCTAAATAGTGGGCATGTGCAGTTTGGTGATTTTTGAAGGTGCCTAAGTATTTTTAGAAATGCCACAAACTTACAGAAATAAAAGAAAATATAAAATAAAGGAAAAGGACTTACCTGGCCGAAACCCACCACCCAGCCCACCTGGCGGCCAGCACTGTGCTGGCCCATGCCAGCCAGCTGCTTCGTCCCTGCCAGGCAGGCAGGGAGGTGACGCCGATGAGCGCGAGCATGCCACGGCGCCACCTGCTTGCCGCTCAGCCCCTGGATGCGCTAGTCGACCTCCACGTCGCCCCCTCGACCGGCTGGACATCCTCACTCTTCTCCAACGCCTCTCCCTCGCTCCTCTCCGCCATGGCCGACATAGATGCAACCGCCTCGCCGTCGTAGATGTGGCCACCGTCGTCTCTATGTCGCCTCGCCGTGTCCAGCAGCTTCGCCACCCTCCTCTCCGTCAATCAAGACGAGCCCCGAGCACTCGTTTTCCCCGAAGCCACCGCAACAACCTCGCCCGACTCCGTCGTCGCCGGAGATCCCCTTCACCGTCACCGCTGCTCCAGCTCGTCCCAGACCGCTCTGCCTAGCTCATCATGACCGCCATGAGCTTCTACCTCTCCCCATCCTTCCCGTTCTCGCTACCGTCCACTCCTTCGACCGCAACGAGCTTCATCGCACGCGCCGCCGCCTGAGCTTGTCGCCGACGCAACTCTGGTCACCCAACGGGCACACCACCATGTCCAACGACTTCACAGCACCACGTAGGCCACGTAGGAGCTGGCCTTGAACCTCCAAGACCACCACATCGATGAGTTCGACCTCGCCCGAACTCCGGTAGCCGCACAGCTTGTTGCCGCGTTGTTTCCGGCGACCTGGAGCTCAACCACCACCACCACTCGACGCGGCTCACTTCCAGCTTCACGTAGATGGCCTCCGCCGTCCATTTGGTCGCCGGAGGACGAAACCCGCACCTCCGCCACGTTTGTACGTCGCCGGCGAGTCAGCGCAGTTTGACCAGGGGTTTGACTCCCCTGGGTCACTCACATGTGGGCCCTGCCATCTGGTCAAACCTAGTTTAGTATTAAGCTAATTCTAATTAACTTAGTTAATTAACAAAGACACTGACCAGTGGGTCCCATTGTCAGGTTTGACCTGGACGCCCCTGTTGAGCTGCTGACGCAATGCAGACGTAGTAACTCACTTTTCTGGATTTATTCTTATTCAGGAATTTCAGAAAATAGTGCAAATTTCAAAAATTCATAGAAAATAATCTGTAACTCCAAATGCAAAGTGCTATATATGAAAAATGATCAGAAAAATACAATATATCCATTTGTACTAGTTTCATGCATGTTTAAACAAGTTAACTTGATGTTTAGTGCAAAACATGATAAAGCACTATTTAAGGTCACATATGAGTTTGGAATTTGAATCTTTGGTTCAAAATGGCTCAAACTCATCTGATCATAGTTGCATTAGCCCAATACACTCATTTTGCCATGTCTCATGCATGCATCATATTGTTGCACATTGTTTGGTATTGATTGTATATCGGTGCTCCCCGCAGTAGGTTCTGCTCCGGAAGAATACCGCGAGAACCCGTACGAAGACCTTAAACCTGTATCAAACTACGGACCCGCAAGGCAAGCAACAAACTATTTGATCATATCGATACAATCCCATGTTCTCACTTCTGCTCTCTTTTATTGCATTTAAGACAACGCGTGTCGGCGTGAACGACACCATTGGGACAACGAAATCCCTACTGTTGTCAGCGGGCACGGGGTTGTGAGAAGAGCGGGTCTAAGAGCTAGCACAAAGGTCGTTTACCCAGGTTCAGGCCGCGGGGATCGCGTAATATCCTAGTCCTGCTTTAGTGTGTATATCAATGTTCTTGAGCTAGTTATCGAGCGTGACTTGCCCAAAGAGCCGAATCCCCCTCCAGTACGCCTCGGGCCTCCTTTTATAGTCGAAGGAGGCGCCACAATGGCACACAGGAGGTGGAAAGGGTACAGTAGCGAAGCTTATCGCATGTTAGTACGGTACAATACGCATTATATGCGCCCTTGAGGTGTCCCTCGCTTTATCGCCGCCTCGCCTTGCCCCGACACGCGTCCAGGCTAGCGAGGTGGGCAGTGCCATGTAGGCTGGCAGGCTACTGAGCTAGCGCGGTGGCGGCGTCTTCACAAAGATCTGCATGCCACCACGCAGGTGCTTTCTGAGTTGGCCTTGGGATCGCACGTCGCCATGCAGGTGCTCGCCTGGCTGGCTGGGTTGGCAGCTGCATGAGAACGGCGGTGGGGTCTTGGTGCACGCGGCCCTGGCAGCGTCCCCGCTGATGTCCTTGGCAAGGGTCTTGCCGGGGCCCCCGGCAAGGGTCTTGCCAAGGCACCGTAGTCACCCCTGGCAAGGATGTTGCCGGAGGTCTCGTCTTCTGGTCCTCACCTGATCTTGTGTGTTAATGATCTTTACAAAGATTTGCATGCCACTATGGAGGTGCCTCCCGAGCCTTGGTTCCAATGTGGTTGATGGTGTTGGAAACCTTGGGCTCAAGGGTGGCGCGCTTCACTGGTGTCGGGCAAGTCGCCCCGGCAAGGCCCTTGCCGGGGCCGTGGAGGCCGCCTTGGCAAGGGTCTTGCCGGGGGAGTCCACCTTGCCCTCTTGCTCTTTGTGTTTCTGGGCTTGGCGTTGCTTGATTGTCTTGTGGCTTCGGCCTCCCTCCTCTGCCCTGCTAAGTGTGGCCATAGGCATGGCTCTGACTGCCCGTGCACAGGTAAAGGGGTACAAAGTAGAGCCTCTACTTCTGTACACCGACAGGATCCCCCGGGCCTGGGCTACATAAGCGCGACACGTTGTTGGGCCAGGCCCAGAATGGTGCGCGGGCAGTCGGGGCCGGTTTTGATCACGGTAACTTTTCCGCCCGCTGCACTTCCCCATGACCCGCGTTGAATGCGTGACGTGGAGGGTTGTGCATGACGTGGGGGGCATGCGTGGGGCGCCTGCTGCACGCAGGCATCATGTCACAGTAAATGGTAAAGAGGCGGCCCGTGCCTTCCCCATAAAAAGGAATAACCGCAGGCATGCTGCTCATTTACCCTCTGCGCTTTCTCCAATCTCGGCACCGCTGTCCCCATTTTCTTCCTCCTCGTGCCCTCGCCTCTGCTCGTTGCTACCGTGCCCCTGTTGCTCTTGATCTTCTGCCTTCGCCCAGCCACCATGGCACCCAAGATTGGCAAGGGCAAGGGCAAGGCGGCGGCCAAGGATGTCGTGAAGAAGGAGGCGCCAGAGAACGAGGCTGCGGTGCGGCGGGCGCAGTTCGCCTACTTGACGTGTTTGCTGACGGCAGGGTGGAGAGGACTGGCAAGGCCGCGAAGGCCAGCAAGGTCATCAAGGGGCCCTTATTTGGTTTGCCGTTGGGCGTGTTCCCGCTGAGCAACAACACGTGCCAGGCCACCATTCTTGAAAGGATGCCGGTCTTCAACGTGCATGGCCTCGATCCGTCCTAGGTCAAGCCCCTGGCATGCGAGGTGCAGGAGTTCTTCGACAGCTTGTCAGAGGGCTTCGAGCATGGCGAGCCGCTGCTCATCGCAGACACCGCCCAGGCAAAGATTTAACTACATCGCTGCCCGGGTGGCGAAGGCGCAGCTTGCCATGGAGGCCGGCAGCGTTGGCGGCATGGAGGATGAGGACGGTGTGGCCGCGGAGGAGAAGGAGCTCACCCAGTGGGCGGGGACTGCCGGGAAGGCCAGCGGCGCCAACACCGGGGACCCTCTCGTCGAGGATGTGGTCGAGGAGTCGTTCGAGGGAGAGGCCGAGGCTGACGATCCTCCGGCCACGGGAAGAGGGCGTGTCCTGCGGCGGGCCAGCTCCAGCGAGCCGGTACGGCCCAGGAGGACTGAGTCACTGCAAGGGGCCCAGGGGGAGCCCGTGCGCTAGACGAGGGCCGCGACGGTGAAGAAGGCAGCGAAGACCGCGGTGGCAAAGAAGAAAGCGACTGCTTCTTCTTCGTCCAAATGTCGCCGGACTCCATCCCCCTCTCCTCCTCCCACAGATGTCGACACGGGGGTCATCTTTAATCTTGGGTCCCTCAGCCCAAAGAGGAAGAGGAAGGCAGCAGGAGAGGAGGCGGAGGACGAGTAAGTGTCTGCCCTTCTTCACCTCCGCTTCTTCAGACTGTGCTGCTTCTCGTGACTTGTTTTTATCTTCGCAGGGGCAGGGAGACGCTGGCCCAAAGGGCGGCGAAGAGGGCCAAGGCGTTAGCGGGCGAACAGCCCCCGGCGGGCGCTTCGCACACGTCGGTGGTGGAGATTAGCTCGAACAGCAGCCCCCGGCACAGCCCCTGGTGTACGTCGACCACCTGACTCCTTATTAACATGCACCGGGGTACGACTTTCTGGCACTGACCTTGCCGTGGCTGCAGGAGGAGGACGACAGCAGGAGGAGCCACCGAGGGCCACCTCCAACACGCCGCCCCCATCAACCACACCGCCCCAAGGGGCATCCCCGGCAAGGGCACCAAGCGCCAAGCCCATGCGCACGGAGGAGGAGGAGGCGGATTTGGGCACTGGCGGCTCCGTTCCGGCAACAGATGTTGGCGGGGAGGGGGCCACTTCTTCTCAACCCGGCACGGGTAAGTCACCCGCTTTTTGTTCCTGCTTTTCTTTCTTCTGTCTTTCTCTTTTTCAAACCTTGATCTTGGCCTTGCCTCATTCTCCTTTCCGGCATCCAGATCCTTCCTTGGCGGTCCAGGAGGATGTCAACACCGTCATCACGGAGGTCGCCAAGGATGCCAAGGCCGAGGCCGACAAGATCGCCGCCGAGGAGGCCGTCGAGACCGCGGCTGAGGACGCCACCAAGGGGTCCGCCGAAGAGAGCGGCAGGGCTGCCACCGAGGAGGCCGGCAAGGGGAATGCCAAGGAAGCCGGTGAGGGGCCTGCCGGGGAGGCCGGCAAGGGCACCGCTGAGGGGGCCGGCAAGGGGCCTGTCGGGAAGCCCGGCAAGGCCGCTACCGAGGAGGAGGTAGTTGACGATCAACACTCCTCCTCCGCTGCCTCTGGCTTGAGCAGGTACCTGAAGGTGGGCGATGACCTATTTGTCCACCTTCCAGGGACGGCGGGCACCAGGGCGTCGGCCGAGGAGGAGGTCTCCGACAACGAGGTGCTCGCCGCTGCCGGGCTCGAGGTTGTTGATGAACCGAGCGTCAGTGGCGGCGACACCTAGGAGGAGCAGCTTCTCCAGGCTATGGGCACCAGCTTCTGGAAGCTCCAGGCGCTCCACTACACCCATCTAGACAAGGCGAAGTCCAGGGAGGCGGCGGCGGGCAAGGCGGAGGCGAACCTCGAGGAGCGCGTCATCGAGGCGCAGGCCTGGTTCCGCCAGGCCCACAAGGAGCTGAAGGCTGCCCAAGACTAGTTGGCTGAGCGCCAGTAGGAGCTCCTCTTAAAGCAGGCCGACATCGAGAAGGCCAGGAGGCGGCGAGGGAAGAGGCCGCCAGGCCGAGGCCGCCCGGTCCTAGCGCCAGGCCGAGCTGAACTCCCAGCAGGAGGACCTCGTCGCTCGTGAGGCGGCGCTTGCCACCACACTCCGCGGCAAGGACGAAGAGGTCGAGAAGCTCGTCGTGCAGCGAACCCGGGAGCTGGAGCAGAAGAACAAGGATGCACTTGATTCTCAAGCCCTGGCCCACGGTGATAAGATGAGGGAGCTGGAGGCGGAGTGGGACGGCCTGAAGAACAGGGCCGAGCAGCTGGCGAAGGAGAAGGACACGGTCAACCGCGCCTTGATAGAGGCGCAAACAGCATGCTTCGACAAGGCCGAGCTGCTCACTCGCGCCAACGACTCCATCCAGGACCTGAAGCTAAAGCTGGAGGGTCTTGAGGGGATGCTTTCGGAGGCCAAGGCCCGGGAGAGGACCCTGACCAAGAGCCTGGAGACAGAGAGGCAGCTGCGGAAGAACGATGCCGCCAATCACGAGGATTTCATGAGGGGCGAAAACCTCTAGATCAGCCGCCTCGCCAACATCGCCAACAGGATCACCGAGAGGCTGGCTGATATGGGGATGTTGGATGTGAGGTACACCCCAGAGCCGAACGTGAGCCCCAATGCCAGGCTGACCCTGTTCTTCAAGGGTGTTCTTGGAGCCATGGAGCAGTTTCGCTCTAACAAAGCGAGCTCTCTAGCCAATGAGGCCCGGCAGCTTTGCCGAGGTGCCCTGACCAAAGTCCTCACCAAGTTGGCGTACTGGTACCCCGCCCTCGACTTTGACGCCATGCTGGAGAGCTTGCCAGAGGACGTGGCCTCGCGCCGCTCAAGGAGCATATCAAGCCCATCATCAGCCACGTTGACGGGATCGAGAGGATCGAAGGCCAGCACCGGGACTAGGCACCCCGTTTCTTGTTGCCGCTGTAGGTTCACGGCCAAGACAATTCATATCTTTAGTTAGAACCGCAGCAACAATTGGTTTAATATAACCCTGCAGTACTTTTGAAACGATGCATGTTACTTTCCAATTCGATCTTTCTCTGTATATCCGCCCTTGTTAATTGGGTAGGCTTGCCGGCGCGTAAACCCATGCCGTGGCGCCTCGAGGACGGATCCCCAATAGCCTGCCGGGTGTGCGTGCAGCCAGGTGAACCACCTTGCCATTCTTAGCACGGCCGATCGAGTTGTCGAGCGGACTCGAGACAGAATGAAAGCGTTGCCAATCGTGGAGGGCTACCCTGCCGTTCTCGACGCGGCCGCTCGAACTAGTGAGCGGAATCAAAACAGAACAAAGGCGTTGCCAATAGTGGAAGGGCCCCATTGCGTGCTGGTTTTGTATACAGAGGGAAAGATCTCCGGGGAGAATAACCTTATATAAAAACAATCGCCCAAAATTTTTGTTTGACTTAGCTTTTCTGTCGCCGCGCGAGCGTCTGTTGCACCCGCAGATGATGCCGCCCGTTCAGTCGCCTCCTTCCTTGGAAACCATGGTGATGAAGAGCTGCTAGACTGGCTGCTAGACCATATTCTCACGACTGCGCCCCCTGCCTGGCGCGCCAAAGATGTCGGCATGAATGACACCTATGGGAGCAACATAATCCCTACTGTGGTCGGCGGGCGTGGGGTTGTGAGAAGAGTGGGTCTAAGAGCTACCACAAAGGTCGTTTACCCAGGTTCGGGCCACGGGGATCGCGTAATACCCTAGTCGTGCTTTAGTGTGTATATCAATGTTCTTGAGCTAGCTATCGAGCATGACTTTCCCAAAGAGCCGAATCCCCCTCCAGTACGCCTCGGGCCTCCTTTTATAGTCGAAGGAGGCGCCACAGTGGCACACATGAGGTGGAAAGGGTACAAAGCTTATCGCCTGTTATTATGGGACAAGACGCATTAAATGCACCCCTGAGGTGTCCCCTCGCTTTATCGCCGCCTCGCCTTGCCCCGACATGCATCCAGGCAAGTGAGGCGAGTAGTGCCATGTAGGCTGGCAGGCTGCTGAGCTGGCACGATGGCGGCGTCTTCACGAAGATCTGCATGCCACCGCGTAGGTGCTTGGTGAGTTGGCCTCAGAACCGCACATCGCCACGCAGGTGCTCGCCTGGCTGGTTGGGCTGGCAGCTGCATGAGAACGGCGGTGGGGTCTTGGTGCGTGCAGCCCTAGCCGCGGCACCGCTGATGTCCTCGGCAAGGGTCTTGCCGGGGGCCCCGACAAGGGTCTTGCCGAGGCACCGTGGTCGCCCCTAGCAAGGATTTTGCCGGAGGTCTCGTCTTCTGGTCCTCACATGATCTTGTGTGTTAATGATCTTCACAAATATCTGCATGCCACCATGGAGGTGCCTCCTGAGCCTTGGTTCCAATGTGGTTGATGGTGTTGGAAACCTTGGGCTCAAGGGTGGCGCGCTCCGCTGGTGTTGGGCAAGTCGCCCTGGCAAGGCCCTTGCCGGGGCCGTGGAGGCCGCCCCGGCAAGGGTCTTGCCGGGGGAGTCCACCTCACCCTCTTACTCTTTGTGTTTCTGGGCTTGGCATTGCTTGATTGTCTTGTGGCTTCGGTCTCCCTCCTCTGCCCTGCTAAGTGTGGCCACAGGCGCGTCTCTGACTGCCCGTGCACAGGTAAAGGGATACAAAGTAGAGCCCCTACTTCTGTACACCGACAACGCGTTTCAAACTGTTGTGTGCTATGGGAGTTGAACCCATTTCCTCTGCATGACCTGTCATTGCCACAGTAACTAGATGTAACCCACTAGCATGTGTAGGAGTTGATTGAGCCATGTGTATGTGTTTCCTACCTTGCTATGCCTGCTATGCTTAGAGTCGTGGCACGTCTGGTTCATCTGGGTGATGGGCTAGAGTGAAATGATCATGTCGGTAATGAGAGTGATGTGCTGAACACGATTTGGTAAAGGAATCAATGAGAGGCCATGTAGGAGTACATGGTGGGTTGTTTCATTGGAACCATCCTTAAGCACTGAGATCTGTATGTGTGATTTAAGTTTTAGCTACTACCAGGCATTGGGACCTGAAATATGACCCCACTCGACTTCTTAACCACCCTAGTCCTCTGTCCAGGAGTTGCAAGTAGTTTCTGGTGTTTGTAGCATACTGGAGGCCGTGGGCAGCGCTGACCCTCGGGGTGGGATGTGATGTGGTAGGTACGTGGCACGGTGTACCGGATGCCCGTTTGGTGTCTTGGGAACCCTGCACACATCGTTCGGGGCCGTATGTGGAAACCTCGGCCAGACTCCCTGTGGATGGAACCTGGATAGGCGATAAACCTGGACTAGAGACTTAGGTGTTTAGGTAGGTCGTGGCCTACACCCACGTCGGCTTTTGCTTGAAGTCTTCCGAGCACATGTCGTGTGCAGACACTAAGTGGTGGAAATATGTATGAAGAAGTACACCCCTGCAGGGTTAACATCGTCTATTCGAATAGCCGCGTCCGCGGTAAAGGACTACTTGGTTGCCTATACAATTCATAGACAAGTAAATGGAAACTACTAAAAGCCTCAAGATAAGCGTGAGTGCCGAGGATGGTCTTCCATAGGATGACGGAGGTGGATCCTCGGTAGTGTATTGAAGTGGTGTGTAGTGGACTCGAGTGCACAAAACAGTTACAAGTTGGTGTCTCGTTTAGCCAAGGGTCAAAGCTAGCTTGCTGCAATAACCCCACCATCCCTTCTTGATAATGTGCATGTATGTAGGATCTGATGTAAGTCTTGTTGAGTACCTTTATACTCATGTTTGCTTAATTTACATTTTACAAAAGATGTTGCAACCCCTTCTGATGGGTTCTTCGTAGACCTTGATGTCGACGAGTAGGCTGAAGCCCAGGTGGTGATCATGAGCACACGATGGACCGTGTAGGATAGCCAGGCTTCCTCAAGCCTCTTTTATTTTCTAGATGTCTATACTCACACATCTTACTTCCGCTGTTGGCTTGTATGTTTGTATGATTTGAATGCTGGGTCGTGTGACCCGTATCTGTGTGTATGTTATGTATGCTCTCTGGAGCTTTAAATAAAGTACTTGAGTTGTAGAGTCATGTTGTGATGCCATGTTGTATTTGCACATATCGAGCATATTGTGTGTATGATTGAAATGCTTGGTATGTGTGGGATCTAACTATCTAGTTGTTTATCCTTGGTAGCCTCTCTTACCGGGAAATGTCTCCTAGTGCTTCCACTAAGCCTGGTAGCTTGCTACTGCTCCAGAACGCTTAGGTTGGCCAGCATGTGTCCTTCTTTGATCCTGTGTCTGTCCCTTCAGGGAAATGTCACGCGGTGTCTACCGGAGTCCTGTTGGCCTGCTATAGCCCGGTTTACCAGAGTCCTGCTAGCCCAGTTGCTACAGCCCGAATTCACTCGCTGGTGACCGACACATTCGTTGCTGGGTCATGTATGCCTATCCCTGTAAGTTAGTGCCACTTTGGGTTTATGACTAGCCACGTCAACCCGGGCTCCTTGTCATATGGATGCTAGCGACACTATCATATACGTGTACCAAAAGGCACAAACAGTCCCGGGCCTGGTAAGGTGATACTCGTGGGAATACCGTGCGTGAGGCCGCAAAGTGATATGAGGTGTTACATGCTAGATTGGTATGGCATTGAGTCGGGGTCCTGACAGCGTTGGCATCAGACCCGGACTACCTGTAGGTTCTTCAAGCCAAACTGGTCGATGTTGAGTCTAGAAATGCTTTAGTTATACGTAGGGGAATTGATTGTGGGATGGAACGTAAGGCTCTTTTTACTCCTTTACCTCATCGCATTCTGATCTGAGTCAGTCCATTCTTTCCAACGGGGTTTAAGGACTAGGATCTTTTCTCTCTATCAAGTTCACGTGTTACTAATCTGTAGCAACTTATAGGATTGATAGTTACAAACCCCAGTACAGTTCTACTACTTCAGTATGTTACTAAGTTGGACCTAGAACCTTGATATGATGTTGTTGAGTGTCTATGCAATCCTTTGCAAAGTGTCTCAAAATCCTTTTTGAGCATTTACAACCGTTATGATGTCCAATTTCTGCTAGAAATTCTAATGTCTTTGAATTATTTGGTGTTTCAGATGTCTTCCCGCACTGTTCACCAGGTGGTTCGACTGACCCGCGGCATTGACGTGCCCATGCATACGGCCATGTTAGTACGAGTGATGACTGAGACTGGCTACAGATGGTATCCTGAATATACCGTCGAGGAGCAGTTCCACGACTCCAATCAGAGTCAGTTTATCTGCACTATGAGGATCTTCCCATCTTATCCCGGTTCTACCGAGCCTCTACACTGGTCCTATGGGCTTGGTATCACCGTGAAGATGTCCGTGCAGGACGCTGCCTACTCTATGATCTCCATCATCCGGGCTGGTTATGCATCGCTGAATGATACTGAGTTCCGCTATCTGTCGACAGCACACACTGGCCAAGAGGGCTATTAGACTGGGCTATATGTCGATGCCTCCCACGAGGAGGCACTTATTCGCACTACTACCGAGATGTTGGAGGAGAGAGACCGAGAGAATCGTGCCTTACGCATGGAGTTGTACAACACCCACCAGGACCACTGGGCTACCCTGACGCGGCATGCACCAGCCGTGCAGACCGGTTACCTGGATATGCGTGACTTGTACCCTGTCCGCATACGTCTTCCGGCTCGCATGGATTATGCAGATGTTGGAGGTATGACATCTCAGCGTGGGCACCGTCTTCCACCCTTCGTGGGCCGAGGCCTCATCCGAGTCCATATGGTCCACAGTCCCGACGTGATCGTTAGTTCCTGGATCCACACGTCTCGCTTCCAGGCTATGCGAGGGATCTCTATGAGGACTACTACGGAGCTGGAGATGACTGAGCTGGATCTCGACACTAGTAGTTTGTAGTAGTTGTATTTCCACAGTCCTGCGTGTCTTGTGGAATTTGACATAGTGTGTACTAGATTTCGGAGGTGTAGAAAAATAATGTATAGGAGCTTGGGATGCCTCCGATGAGATGTAATCTTCCTTTCACCGTAGTTGTACTCAGTTTGGTCTTGTACTAAACCATGTATGGTGTGTATGACGATGGAATAAATGTGGCATTTTCTGTATTACCATGTCATACGGATGATCATCTTGCATTCCGAGCCATCCATTACATTCTGCACTTCTATGTCAGAATTTTGTCATCCTTGCCTAAACCATTGCCTTATTTTCCTAGGATGGTCAACACCCGCAACAACCCTGCTGCCCCGGAGTAGGCTGAAGGTAGTGGGGCTAGAGATGCAAACCTGCCTTAACCTCCTTCTTTGGCTAAGTCATGCTAGAGGCCGAGAGGAACAAACGTGAGACCAACCGTTTGCTGGAACGCACCGAGCAGAACACAACACTGCACCAGAGGAATGACTTGGTGTCTCTCAGTTACTTCATCAAGTTGCACCCACCCACCTTCCATCATTCTGTCGAGCTCCTCGACCCCGATGATTGGCTCCGCAACATTACCCACAAGCTACGCTTTGCACATGTAGCCGAAGCTGACAAGGTCACATATGCTGCCTATCATCTTGAAGGCCCCGCCAGCCTCTGGTGGGAGAACTATGAGGCCATGCGCCCAGCTGGCCAGATCACCACTTGGGCAGAGTTTAGTGAGGCTTTCCGTGAGCATCACATCCCGGAAGGTCTTATGGATCATAAGTGGGAGGAGTTCTGTAGTTTCACCTAGGGTAGACTCACTGTGGATGCATACAACGGGAGTTCGGAAACCTAGCACGTTATGCAACTGAGGAAGTTTCCACTGATGCCAAGAAGCAGGCAAGGTTTCGCAAGGGACTTAGCCCCGAGCTTCACCGTGATGTCCGACTGCACGAGTGCACTTCCTTCCAGAAGCTAGTGAACAAGACTATCAGTGCTGAGACAGGTTAAACTGATTTGGAAGCAACACGCAGGCACGACCGTGACACTGGTACCTCATCCGGTTCTGGCTCTCAGAAGCGTCGGGTGTGGGTGCCTAACACCGCTCTGCCACCTAGGTTCACACCGAGGCCATCCTATCAGGCGCCTCGTCCAACCCAGTAGTATGCACCGGCCAAGTCCTATGGTGGATCAACCAACAATGCTCCCCTACGCACCAGCACTGTGACATGTTTCAAGTGTGGAGAACCGGATCACTATATGTGAGAGTGTCCCCAGATCAACCCCAATCCCAACCAGTCCAGAAAGGTTGTTGGTCGTGGCAAGCCAACAGGGAAGGTGTACTACGCTAAGCCGGCCATCGCTGTACGTGGCCATGTGAAGTGTGTATCAGCTAAAGAGGCTCAGGGTGATCCCAACGTTGTTCTTGGTACGCTCCTTGTTAACTGCCATCCGACATCTGTTCTTTTCGATACTGGAGCATCTCATTCATTTATATCCGAGAGCTATGCTTGTTTGCATAACACCACATTTTGTGATATGCCCACCTCCATGGTAATTCAAACCCCGGGATCCAAACCGCAAACCTCTAGAGTGAGCCATGGAAATGAAATTCATGTTGATAGACTTGTTTTCCTTGCATCTTTGATAGCTCTCAAATCTTCGGATATTAATATCATCTTGGGTATGGACTGGATATCAGCCCATCATGCTAAGATTGATTGTTTCTCTATGATTGTTCAACTTACACATCCGTCGGGCAAGGTAGTCAATGTCTTGACCCGAGTAGCTAAGCAAAAACTATATTCTCTTAATGCCAGTCCTTTGCCAGACCTCGAAGACGTTCCGGTAGTCCGTGACTTTCCGGATGTCTTTCCAGAAGAACTGTCCGGTGTTCCACCTGAGAGGGATGTCAAGTTCGTGATAGATCTTATCCCAGGAACTGTCCCAATCTCTAGGAGACCCTATAATATGGCACCATTAGAACTAGCTGAGCTTAAGAAACAACTCGATGAGTCCTTGAAAAAGGGTTTCATTCGTCTGAGTTCTTCTCCATGGGCTTGTCCCGTCCTCTTCGTTAAGAAGAAGGATGGTATAGATCGGATGGCTGTAGATTATCGACCCGTCAACTTGGTCACAATAAAGAACAAGTATCCGCTCCCCAGGATCAATGACCTGTATGATGGATTTGAGGTTAGGCTACCATCAAATCAAAATCAAGAATGAGGACATTCCCAAAACGGCCTTTGTTACTCGTTATGGCCAATACGAGTACACCGTCATGTCCTTCGGTTTAACCAACGCCCCAGCCACTTTCTCTCGGTTAATGAACTCAATCTTCATGGAGTATTCGGATAAATTCGTCGTGGTTTACCTCGATGATATACTCATCTACTCCAAGAATGAGGAAGAACATGCCGAGCATCTAAGGCTAGCATTGATGAAACTTCGAGAGCATCGCATTTATGCCAAATGTTCTAAATGTGAATTTTGGTTGCCAAAAGTGACCTATCTAGGCCATGTAATCTCTGGTAAGGGTATTGCTATCAACCCCGAGCGAGTTCAAGCCGTTCTTAATTGGACTCCACCTGAATCGGTCAAGCAAGTTTGGAGTTTCCTTGGCTTAGTGAGCTACTATCGCCGCTTTGTCAAGAACTTCTCCAAAGTTGCTAAATCTCTAACTGAACTCCGCAAGAAAGATAAAAAGTTCAAGTGGACCCCACAGTGCGAGCACAGTTTCCAGGAACTGAAAATATGCCTGACATCTGCTCCCGTACTGGTACCACCAGATTTCTCCAAGGACTTTGTTATTTATTGCGACACCTCGCGACAAGGACTAGGTTGCATTCTCATGCAAGATCGTCATGTGATTGCCTATTCTTCACGGCAATTTCACCCACACGAGGAAAATTATCCTACACATGATCTAGAGCTTGCAGCTGTAGTCCATGAACTTAAAACCTGGCGACATTACCTTCTTGGTAATCGTTGCGAAATCTTCACCGATCACCAAAATCTGAAATACATATTCACCCAACCGGATTTGAATCTCAGGCAAAGACGTTGGGTCGAGTTGATCATAGATTTCGACTTAGGAACAACTTACACCCCAGGAAAAGCGAATGTCATGGCCGATGCACTAAGTCATAAATCGTATTGTAACAAACTGATGTTACAACAAGGTCAACCACTTCTCTATGAGGAATTTTGGAAGCTTAACCTTCACATTGTTCCTCAAGGATTCCTTTCCACCTTGGTGGCGAAACCTACTTTTACAGATCAAATAATCGCTGCCCAAAAGCGAGATAAAGGGATATCCCAGATCAAGGAGAACATTGCTAGCAGAGATGCTAAATGTTTCTCTGTAAATGATCAAGGTGTTGTGTACCTTGAGAACTGTCTAGTGGTTCCTAAGAACTAGCATCTACGATAGTTGATCCTTAAGGAGGCTCATGAATCTCCTCTCACCATTCATCCCGGTAGTACCAAGATGTATCAGGACGTATGCCAGAGGTTCTGGTGGACTAGGATGAAAAGAGATATTGCTCAATTTGTTGCAAATTGCGATGCTTATCGTCGTGTTAAAGCAGAGCATCAACAGCCTGCTGGCACCCTTCAAACTTTAGCTATTCCTAAATGGAAATGGGATAAAATTGGTATGGATTTCATCACCGGTTTTCGCAGGACCAAGAGAGGGAATAATGCTATCTTCGTTGGCATCGATCGTCTTTCCAAAGTGGCCCGTTTCTTACCTGTTTGTGAGAGTATAACTGCTAGCCAGCTAGCATACTTGTATGTCTCCCAAATAGTGTCTCTCCATGGTGTCCCATTGGAAATTAACTCGGATCATGGAAGTCTCTTCACCTCTCGATTTTGGGAAAGTTTCCAAAATGCTATGGGAACTCGTCTTTCTTTTAGCACCGCCTTCCACCCTTAGTCAAGTGGTCAAGTAGAACGCGTCAATCAAATTCTAGAAGACATGCTTCGAGCTTCTGTTATCTTATTCGGAATGGATTGGGAGAAATGCCTTCCATTTGCCGAATTTGCTTATAACAATAGCTATCAATCTAGCTTGGGCAAAGCTCCTTTTGAAGTTCTCTATGGATGAAGGTGTCGAACGCCTCTTAACTTGTCAGAAACCAAGGAAAGATAATTCTTTGGCCCAGATATGATCCAGGAAGCAGAAGAGAAAGTTCGCATCGTTCGTGAAAAGTTGAAAACAGCCCAATCTCGTCAAAAGAGCCAATATGATCGTAAACATAAGGCTATGACTTTTGAAGTTGACAAGAAGGCTTACCTTCGAGTTACTCCTCTTAATGGAACCCATCATTTCGGTATCAAAGGAAAATTGGCCCCTTGCTACATTGGACCCTTTTGCATTCTTTCCAAACGAGGAGAAGTTGCCTACCAATTGGAACTACCTCCGCACCTCTCCAGAGTCCACAATGTCTTCCATGTTTCTCAACTCAGGCGTTGCTTCTCGGATCCTATCCGTGGAGTGGACCATGAAATGCTTGATCTCCAAGATAATCCCACATATCGAGAGGATCCTGTTCATATCCTTGATCAAGCCGAGCGTACCACTCGACGCAATAACATCAAGTTTCTCAAAGTTCAATGGTCACACCATTCCGAGAAAGAAGCCACTTGGGAAAGGGAGGATCGTCTTCGACTTGAGTACCCCACCTTCTTCCCGGAGGATCCTAAATCTCGGGACGAGATTTTTCTGAGTGGGGGTGAGTTGTCACACCCTAGCTAGTTCATGCATTAGAGTGATGGCATCATGTTTATCTTCATTAGAAACTTGGAAATGGGGATGACAGAACCCCCAGCACCCCGTGAAACCAACTAGGGTTTACTAAAATTATTTTAAATGAACCTAAAATGCCCTTCTAAAATGTTCATCATCTTTGCCCTGGTCTTAAACCTCTGACAAAAATGGTGCACAAATTTCTAGGACATCCTAAGGTCACTTGATTAAATCATATGATATTTGAATTTGGGCATTTAAATACTATAAAATATTTCAAATGTCCAAATAATCCCAAACCAAAATGTTCCATGTTGGATATATTCTAAACAGTGGGCATCTGCAGTTTGGTGATTTTTGAAGGTGCCTAAGTATTTTTAGAAATGCCACAAACTTACAGAAGTAAAAGAAAACAGAAAATAAAGGAAAAGGACTTACCTGGCCGAAATCCACCACCCAGCCCACCTGGCGGCCTAGCACTGTGCTGGTCCATGCCAACCAGCTGCTTCGTCCCCGCCAGGTAGGCAGGGAGGTGACGCCAACGAGCGCGAGCCCGCCATGGCGCCACCTGCTTGCCGCTCAGCCCCTGAACATGCTGGTTGACCTCCACATCGCCCCCTTGACCGGCTGGACATCCTCACTCTCCCCCAACGCCTCTTCCTCGCTCCTCTCCGCCATGGCCGACGTAGCTGCAACCGCCTCGCCGTCGTAGACGCGGCCACCGTCGTCTCTGCGCTGCCTTGCCGTGTCCAGCAGCTTCGCCACCCTCCTCTCCGTCGAGCAAGACGAGCCCTGAGTGCTCGTTTGCCCCGAAGCCACCGCAACAACCTCGCTCGACTCCGCTGTCGCCCCGGAGATCCCCTTCGCCATCACCGATGCTCCAGCTCGTCCTCGACCGTGCCGTCTAGCTCATCGTGACTGCCATGAGCTTCTGCCTCTCCCCATCCTTCCCGTTCTTGCTGCCGTCCACTTCTTCGACCACAACGAGCTTCACCGCACGCGCCGCTGCCTGAGCTAGTCGCCGACGCAGCTTCGGCCACCCAACGGGCACACCACCATGTCCAATGACTTCACAGCACCATGTAGGCCACATAGGAGCTATCCTTGAGCCTCCAAGACCACCACAGCGACAAGTTCGACCTTACCTGAACTCTGACAGCCGCACAACTCGTCGCCGGCGTCGTGTCCGGTGACCTGGAGCTCAACCACCACCACCACTCGACGCGGCTCACTTCCAGCTTCACGTAGATGGCCTCCGCCATCCATTTGGTCGCCGGAGGGCGAAACCCGCACCTCTGCCGCGTCTGGACGTTGCCGGGGGCTAAACATCGGCGAGTCAGCGCAGTTTGACCAGGGGTTTGACTCCCCTGGGTCACTGACATGTGGGTCCTACCATCTGGTCAAACCTAGTTTAGTATTAAGCTAATTCTAATTTACTTAGTTAATTAACAGAGACACTAACCAGTGGGTCCCACTGGTCAGGTTTGACCTGGATGCCCCTGTTGATCTGCTGACGCAATGGTGACACAATGCTGACGTAGTAACTCACTTTTCTGGATTTATTCTTATTCAGGAATTTCAAAAAATAGTGCAAATTTCAAAAATTCATAGAAAATAATCTGCAACTCCAAATGCAAACTGTTATATATGAAAAATGATCAGAAAAATCCAATCTATCCATTTGTACTAGTTTCATGCATGTTTAAACAAGTTAACTTGATGTTTAGTGAAGAACATGATAAAGCACTATTTAAGGTCACATATGAGTTTGGAATTTGAATCTTTGGTTCAAAATGGCTCAAACTCATCTGATCGTAGTTGCATTAGCCCAATACACTCATTTTGCCATGTCTCATGCATGCATCATATTGTTGCACATTGTTTGGTATTGATTGTATATCGGTGCTCCCTGCGGTAGGTTCTGCTCCGGAAGAATACCGCGAGAACCCGTACGAAGACCTGTATCAAACTATGGACCCGCAAGGCAAGCAACAAACTATTTGATCATATCGATACAATCCCATGTTCTCGCTTCTGCTCTCTTTTGCTGCATTTAAGACAACGTGTGTCGGCATGAACGACACCATTGGGATCAACAGAATCCCTACTGTGGTCGGCGGGCGCGGGGTTGTGAGAAGAGCGGGTCTAAGAGCTAGCACAAAGGTCGTTTACCCAGGTTCGGGCCGCAGGGATCGCGTAATACCCTAGTACTGCTTTAGTGTGTATATCCATGTTGTTGAGCTAGCTATCGAGCGTGACTTGCCCAAAGAGCGGAATCCCCCTCCAGTATGCTGGGCTCAAGGGTGGCACACTCCACTGGTGTTGGGCAAGTCGCCCTGGCAAGGCCCTTGCCGGGGCCGTGGAGGCCGCCCCGGCAAGGGTCTTGCCGGGGGAGTCCACCTCGCCCTCTTGCTCTTTGTGTTTCTGGGCTTGGCATTGCTTGATTGTCTTGTGGCTTGTGCCTCCCTCCTCTGCCCTGCTAAGTGTGGCCAGAGGCGCGGCTCTGACTGCTCGTGCATAGGTAAAGGGGTACAAAGTAGAGCCCCTACTTCTGTACACCGACAACGCGTTTCAAACTACTGTGTGCTACGGTAGTTGAACCCATTTCCTCTGCATGACCTGTCATTGCCATAGTAACTAGATGAAACCCACTAGTATGTGTAGGAGTTGATTGAGCAATGTGTATGTGTTTCCTACCTTGCTAGTTGCTACGCCTGCTATGCTTAGAGTCGTGTCAGGTCTGGTTCATTTGGGTGATGGGCTAGAGTGAAATGATCATGTCGGTAATGAGAGTGATGTGTTCAACACGATTTGGTAAAGGTATCGATGAGAGGCTATGTAGGAGTACATGGTGGGTTGTTTCATTGGAATCGTCCTTAAGCACTGAGATCTGTATGTGTGATTTAAGTTTCAGCTACTACCATGCGTTGGGCCCTGAAATATGACCCCACTCAACTTCTTAACCACCCTAGTCCTCTGTCCAGGAGTTGCAAGCAGTTTCTGGTGTTTGTAGCATACTGGAGGCCATGGCAGCGCTGACCCTCGGGGTGGGCTGTGATGCGGTAGGTACGTGGCACGGTGTACCAGATGCCCGTTTGGTGTCCCGGGAACCCTGCACACATCGTTCGGGGCCGTATGTGGAAACCTCGGCCGGACTCCCTGCGGATGGAACCTGGATAGGCGATAAACCTAGACTAGAGACTTAGGTGTTTAGGTAGGTCGTAGTCTACACCCACGTCGGCTTTCGCTTGAAGTCTGCCAAGCACATGTCGTGTGCAGACGCTAAGTGGTGGAAACATGTATGAAGAAGTACACCCCTGCAGGGTTAACATCATCTATTCGAATAGCCACGTCCGCGGTAAAGGACTACTTGGTTGCCTATACAATTCATAGACAAGTAAATGGAAACTACTAAAAGCCTCAAGATAAGCGTGAGTGCCGAGGATGGTCTTCCATAGGATGACGGAGGTGGATCCTTGGTAGTGTATTGAAGTAGTGTGTAGTGGACTCGAGTGCACAAAACAGTTACAAGTTGGTGTCTCATAAGATAGTTTAGCCAAGAGTCAAAGTTGGCTTGCTACAATAACTCCACCATCCCTTCTTGATAATGTGCATGTATGTAGGATCTGATGTAAGTCTTTCTGAGTACCTTTGTACTCATGTTTGCTTAATTTATGTTTTACAGAAGATGGTGCAACCCCTTCTGATGGGTTCTTCGTATACCATGACGTCGATGAGTAGGCTGAAGCCCAGGTGGTGATCCTGAGCACACGATGGACCGTGTAGGATAGCCAGGCTTCCTCAAGCCTCTTTTATTTTCTAGATGTCTGTACTCAGACATGTTACTCCCGCTGTTGGCTTTTATGTTTGTTTGATTTGCATGCTGGGTCGTGTGACCCATATCTGTGTGTATGTTATGTATGCTCTCTGGAGCTTTAAATAAATTACTTGAACTGTAGAGTCATGTTGTGATACCATGTTGTATTTGCACGTATCGAGCATATTGTGTGTATGATTGAAGTGCTTGGTATGTGTGGGATCTGACTATTGAGTTGTTTATCCTTGGTAGCCTCTCTTATCGGGAAATGTCCCCTAGTCCTTCCATTGAGCATGGTAGCTTGCTACTGCTCCGGAATACTTAGGTTGGCCGGCATGTGTCCTTCTTGGATCCTGTGTCTGTCCCTTCGGCTAAATGTCACGCCGTGTCTACCAGAGTCATGTTAGCCTACTATAGCCCGGTTTACCGGAGTCCTGCTAGCCCAGTTGCTACAGCCTGGATTAACTCGCTGATGACCGACACATTAGTTGCTGGGTCATATATGCCTGTCCCTGTAAGTTAGTGCCACTTTGGGTTCACGACTAGCCATGTCAGCCCAGGCTCTTTGTCATATGGATGCTAGTGACACTATCATATACGTGTGCCAAAAGGCACAAACAGTCCCGGGCCTGCTAAGGCGACACCCTTGGGAATAGCGTGCGTGATGCTGCAATGTGATATGAGGTGTTACATGCTAGATCGGTGTGGCATTGAGTCAGGGTCCTGACACCATGCAACTTTCCGCCGTTCCGTTTATTATGACATGCTTCATCATTGTCATATTGCTTCGCATGATCATGTAGTTGACATCGTATTTGTGGCAAAGCCACCTTTCATAATTCTTTCATACATGTCACTCTTGATTCATTGCACATCCCGGTACACTGTCGGAGGCATTCATATAGAGTCATATTTTGTTCTAACTATCGAGTTGTAATTCTTGAGTTGTAAGTAAATAAAAGTGTGATGATCTTCATTATTAGAGCATTGTCCCAGTGAGGAAAGGATGATGGAGACTATGATTCCCCCACAAGTCAGGATGAGACTCCGGACGCAAATAAAATAAAAAAAGAGGCCAAAAAATGAGAAAGGCCCAAATAAAAATGAGAGAAAAAGAGAGAAGGGGCAATGTTACTATCCTCTTTCCACACTTTTGCTTCAAAGTAGCACCTTCTTCATGATAGAGAGTCTCCTATAATATCACTTTCATATACTAGTGGGGATTTTTCATTATAGAACTTGGCTTGTATATTCCAACGACGGGCTTCCTCAAATTGCCCTAGGTCTTCATGAGCAAGCGAGTTGAATGCACACCCAGTTTTCCTTTTGAGCTTTAATAAACTTATAGCTCTAGTGCATCCGTTACATGGCAATCCTTACCCACTCACATTGATATCTATTGATGGGAATCTCCATAGCCCATTGATATGCCTAGTTGATGTGAGACTATCTCCCTCTTTTTGTCTTCTCCACAACCACCATATTCTATTCCACCTCTAGTGCTATATCCATGGCTCACGCTCATGTATTGCGTGATAGTTGAAAAAGTTTGAGAACATCAAAAGTATGAAACAATTGCTTGGCTTGTCATCGGGGTTGTGCATGTTTTAAAGATTTTGTATGATGAAGATGGAGCATAGCCACACTATATGATTTTTTAGGGATAACTTTTTTGGCCATGCTATTTTGAGAAGACATAAATTGCTTTATTAGTATGCTTGAAGTATTGTTGTTTTTATGTTAATATTAAACTTTTGTTTTGAATCTTACGGATCTAAACATTCATGCCACAGTAAAGAAAACTACATGGATAAATATGTTAGGTAGCATTCCACATCAAAAATTCTGTTTTAATCATTTACCTACTCGAGGACGAGCAGGAATTAAGCTTGGGGATGCTTGATACGTCTTCAACGTATCTATAATTTTTGATTGTTTCATGCTATTATATTATTTGTTTTGGATGTTCTATATGCATTATTATGCTATTTTATATTATTTTTGGGACTAACCTATTAAACTAGAGCCTAGTGCCAGTTCCAGTTTTTTCCCTGTTTTAGAGTTTCGCAGAAAAGGAATACCAAACAGAGTCCAAACGGAATAAAACTTTCACGATGATATTTCTTGGACAAGAAGCAAACCAGGAGACTTGGAGATGAAGTCGGAGGAGCCATGAGGCGGCCACAAGGGTGGAGGGCATGCCTAGGGGGTAGGGAGCGCCCCCTATATTGTGGGCCCCTCGTGGGTCTCCTGACCTAATTTCTTTGTCTATATATATTCCCATATACCCCCAAACCAACAGGGGCATCCACGAAAAGACTTTTCCACCACCGCAACCTTCTGTACCCGTGAGATCCCATCTAGGGGACTTTTTCGGCATCCTACCGGAGGGGGATTTTATCACTGAGGTCTTCTACATCAACACCATTGCCCTTCTGATGAAGCGTGAGTAGTTTACCTCAGACCTACAGGTCCATAGCTAGTAGCTAGATTGCTTCTTCTCTCTTTTATTCTCAATACCATGTTCTCCATGATGCTCTTGGATATCTACTCGATGTAATACTTTTTTGCAGTGTGTTTGCTGAGATCCGATGAATTGTGGATTTATGATCAGCTTATCTATGAATATTATTTGAATCGAATATTCTGGCAGGACGATGACAGGTAGGGCCACATCCATGCTGGATAGTGGTCGATGTGTGGAGTATTAGTAGTTGATGCAGGCAGGAGTCGGTCTACTTGATACGCCTAGTTGATGTGAGACTATCTCCCTCTTTTTGTCTTCTCCACAACCACCATATTCTATTCCACCTGTAGTGCTATATCCATGGCTCATGCTCATGTATTGTGTGAAAGTTGAAGGAGTTTGAGAACATCAATAGTATCAAGCAATTGCTTGGCTTGTCATCAGGGTTGTGCATGTTTTAAATATTTTCTGTGACGAAGATGGAGCATAGTCAGACTATATGATTTTGCAGGGATAGCTTTCTTTGGCCATGTTATTTTGAGAAGACATAATTGCTTTATTAGTATGCTTGAAGTATTATTGTTTTTATGTCAATATTAAACTTTTGTTTTGAATCTTACGGATCTGAACATTAATACCACAATAAAGAAAATTACATGGATAAATATGTTAGGTAGCATTCCACATCAAAAAATCTGTTTTTATCATTTACCTACTTGAGGACGAGCAGGAATTAAGCTTGGGGATGCTTGATACGTCTTCAACGTATCTATAATTTTTGATTGTTCCATGCTATTATATTATCTGTTTTGGATGTTCTATATGCATTATTATGTTATTTTATATTATTTTTGGGACTAACCTATTAACCTAGAGCCCAGTGTCAGTTCCTGTTTTTTCCCTGTTTTAGAGTTTCACAGAAAAGGAATACCAAACGGAGTCCAAACGGAATAATACTTTCACGATGATCTTTCTTGGACCAGAAGCAAACCAGGAGACTTGGAGATGAAGTCGGAGGAGTCATGAGGCGGCCACAAGGGTGGAGGGTATGCCTAGGGGGTAGGAAGTGCCCCCTATCTTGTGGGCCCCTCATGGGTCTCCTGACCTAATTTCGTCGCCTATATATTCCCATATACCCCCAAACCAACGGGGGCATCCATGAAAACACTTTTCCACCGCCGCAACCTTCTGTACCCGTGAGATCCCATCTAGGGGACTTTTTCGGCGTCCTGCCAGAGGGGGATTTGATCACGGAGGGCTTCTACATCAACACCATTGCCCTTCCGATGAAGCATGAGTAGTTTACCTCAGACCTACGGGTCCATAACTAGTAGCTCGATGTCTTCTTCTCTCTCTTTGATTCTCAATACCATGTTCTCCTCGATGTTCTTGGAAATCTATTCGATGTAATACTTGTTTGCGGTGGAGATCCGATGAATTGTGGATTTATGATCAGCTTATCTATGAATATTATCTGAATCGTCTCTGAATTCTTACATGCACGATTTGATGTCTTTGCAAGTCTCTTCAAATTATCGGTTTGGTTTGGCCAACTAGATTGGTTTTTCTTGCAATGGGAGAAGTTCTTAGCTTTTGGTTCAATCTTGTGGTGTCCTTTCCCAGTGACAGTAGGGGAAACAAGGCATGTATTGTATTGTTGCCATCAGGATAAAAAGATGGGGTGTTCGTCATATTGCTTGAGTTAATTCCTCTACATCATGTCATCTTACTTAATGCGTTACTCCATTCTTTATGAACTTAATATTCTAGATGCATGCTAGATAGCGGTTGATGTGTGGAGTAATAGTAGTAGATGCAGGCAGGAGTCGGTCTACTTGACACGGACGTGATGCCTACATTCATGATCATTGCCTTAGATATCGTCGTAACTTTGCGCTTTTCTATCAATTGCTCGACAGTAATTTATTCAAACACCGTATTATTTTCTATCTTGAGAGAAGCCTCTAGTGAAACCTATGGCACCCAGGTCTCTTTCCATCATATAAGTTTTCGATCTACAAGATTAGTTTCCGGTCTACTATTGTTGCAATCTTTTACTTTCCGATCTATAAACCAAAAATACCAAAAATATTTACCTTATCGTTTATCTATCTCTATAAGATCTCATTTTTGCAAGTAACCATGAAGGATTGGCATCCCCTCTATCGCGTTGGGTGCAAGTTTGTTTGATTGTCTGTGCAGGTGTTCAGTGATTTGTGCGTTGCCTCCTACTAGATGGATACCTTGGTTCTCAAAATGAGGGAAATACTTATCTCTACTTTGCTGCATCACCCTTTCCTCTTAAAGGGAAGAACCAATGCAAGCTCGAGAAGTAGCAGTGTGTGTCGGCCTAAAACGCGAGATGCACCTGAAGGAAAACATGAAACCGCTGCCTGGTAGCCCTCGAGATTCAGGCCGATTCGCAAAATTAGTCTGAGGATCAACTCCTAGCTCTGCATCATATGTAGGAATAGAAACAAAGTGTAATATATTAGAGGATATAGTGATCGGTAGACGATCCCTTGAGAGATGGTTTTGATAAGTTGTCATAATATATTAGCTTGATGCCGGATAAATACCAGATGGTACTTATTGTCGTCCGAAGACGCGTTTGCCCATAGCTCGGTCAAGCCGAACACTAAGCACTTTCAATTTTCTACATTGAATAGGTAATGCAGTAGCCCTCGAGCGACTGGTCGGGTGGCAACACCAGATCAGGGGATCGATGTGCCCCTTTAATATTTGTAAATGATCAGCGCGAAGCCCAGTGGCGCTCGAGCCTTAATGTGGGCACGGGTGGCCGAATTAAGGATCGATATCTGTTTGACAGAAAAGTTTGTTGTGTTTAACACAAAATTCTCAGAAAGAGAATAAAGATCTCTTAAAGGAGCTAGAGCTAGCGAAAGCTGGGCTCGCCAAGGTCGGCCCAAGGGGCTTAATAGATAGGAAATCAACGCGAATTAGGAATTACGAGAGCGTTATGTCAGCTGCTCGGTTGTCTCAGTGAGATTGTGCCCTTTACTCTTTAAAAGATGGCTTGCAATAAATTGACTTTACTCGCAATTTATGTGTAATGATTCTATGGATCCAAGTACTTTACATCATTAGTGCTCGGATCCAGATTGTACAAAACTTTGTCAACCGACCATCGGCTTCAACCTCCTCCGCCAGTAGCCGGGGAGTGTCTATCCCACTTTATAAAGCCTTTATGAGGGCAAAGATTTACGACAAACAAGGCAATCCGGCCATACAGTTTTATAAACAAAGGTACGTGGAGAGATATGTTATATTAATATTAACATAATAAACATCTTCCAAACAAAATAGTCCCACTATCGGCTCCTTTCTTTGGGTTGTCATGCTGAACATCATCATGAAACCTCACCTCCAATCAATGAGGGAGGAAAATATTGGGGATTTATTTTGGGGAAAGTTCCCAATGAACCAAAATTTACACTTCCGCCTGCCGACCAATTATATTCATAAGATAGCTAGCTTTCGGCTTCATCCAATCTGAGGTACTAACCCAGATGACTGATACCTCTCCAACATATCTATATTTTTTAATTGTTCGATGCTATTATATTATCTGTTTTGGATGTTTTATATGCATTATTATGCTATTTTATATTATTTTTGGGACTAACCTATTAACCTAGAGCCCAGTGCCAGTTCCTGTTTTTTTTCCTATTTTAGAGTTTCGCAGAAAAGGAATACCAAACGGAATAAAACTTTCACGATGATCTTTCTTGGACCAGAAGCAAACCAGGAGACTTGGAGATGAACTCAGAGGAGCAACGAGGCAGCCACAAGGGTGGAGGGCGCGCTCACTGTCTTGTGGGCCCCTCGTGGGTCTCCTGACCTAATTTCTTTGCCTATATATTCTCTTATACCCCAAAAACCATTAGGGGCATCCATGAAAACACTTCTCCACCGCCGCAATGTTCTGTACCTATGAGATCCCATCTAGGGACCTTTTCGGGCGTCCTGCCGGAGGGGGATTCGATCATGGAGGGCTTCTACATCAACACCATTGCCCTTCCAATGAAGCGTGAGTAGTTTACCTCAGACCTACGGGTCCATAGCTAGTACTTAGATGGCTTCTTCTCTCTCTTTGATTCTCAATACCATGTTCTCCTCGATGTTCTTGGAGAACTATTCGATGTAATACTCTTTTGTGGTGTGTTTGCCAAGATCTGATGAATTGTGGATTTATGATCAGATTATCTATGAATATTATTTGAATCTTCTCTGAATTCTTATATGCATGATTTGATGTCTTTGCAAGTCTCTTCAAATTATCAGTTTGGTTTGGCCAACTAGATTGGTTTATCTTGCAACGGGAGAAGTGCTTAACTTTGGGTTCAATCTTGCGGTGTCCTTTCCTAGTGACAGTAGGGGCAGCAAGGCATGTATTGTATTGTCGCCATCGAGGATAAAAAGATGGGGTTTTCATCATATTGCTTGAGTTAATTCCTCTACATCATGTCATCTTATTTAATGCCTTACTCCGTTCTTTATGAACTTAATACTCTAGATGCATGCTGGATAGCGGTCGATGTGTGGAGTTATAGTAGTAGATGCAGAATCGTTTCGGTCTACTTGACACAGACATGATGCCTATATTCATGATCATTGCCTTAGATATCATCATAACTTTGCGCTTTTCTATCAATTGCTCGGTAGTAATTTGTTCACCCACCGTATTATTTTCTATCTTGAGAGAAGCCTCTCGTGTAACATATGGCCCCCGGATCTCTTTTCCATTATATAAGTTCTCTTTTCCATCATACAAGTCTCCGATCTACTATTCTTGCAATCTTTTACTTACCGATCTATAAACCAAAAATATAAAAAATATTTACTTTATCGTTTATCTATCTCTATCATATGTCACTTTTGCAAGTAACTGTGAAGGGATTGACAACCCCTTTATCACATTGGGTGCAAGTTTGTTTGATTGTTTGTGCAGGTATTCAGTGATTTGTGTGTTATCTCCTATTGGATTGATACCTTGGTTCTCAAACTAAGGGAAATAATTATCTCTACTTTGCTACATCACCCTTTCCTCTTAAAGGGAAAACCAATGCAAGGTCAAAAAGTAGCAATGACCTGGTAGTATCAATCACAGAGGTGCTCCCTTTAACCCCTAGCCGAACAATCGGGAACGTAGGTTCTAAACACAGGAACCGGGAAACCTATCTTGCCCAAAATCTTAAGTCAAATTGATGCATATTTATGGCTTTATAATGATAATTACGGAAGTAGCGCTCATATACTGAATACAAACACTGATGATATATGTTTATTTTGACTCCGTTGTGACATTTTATAATCTGAAAGTGGCCCATCGTCGGCTTCTACCCCTTTGTAGATGCTACACAGGGTGTTTCCATACTAACAAGACAACCCTTAGCCGATGTCTCGGTGCCCGGAGGCGGTTGTGTTAGTGAAAATGAGGTAATCAGATATGCAGGCTTTATAACTTTCACTTAGTCATGGGAGTTTAAAGTTGGGGGGCCAGTTACTAGCCCCCGATTAGTGTCCGGCGTCAATCGAGGACAAGCCAGTAACACTTCGGCCAGTTTTATGAAAGGCCCATCATTTAACACGGGGTAACCTCTATCGATCTATAGTTTGACACAATCATCGGATCGCTGACCAGTTTACGTTCATTGTGACAGTCAGTTTTCGACTTTCTCCACTAAGGTACTTGACCAGCCTAACCGGAAGTATAATTGCAATGGTTCTCCTTTTGCACAACTAGCCAAACAATGCGGAACGTAGGACCACTACAAAAAAACACTTCCGTGATGATACGTGTTTGTCACAGTAGGTCGCGTTTTTTGTCATGCATGTATATCCATGACAAATTTATGACAGAATCAAGATAGTCATACCTGTGCTGTCGTAGAAGTGTTCCATGACATTACCAAAATTATCAACACGGAAGTGTCCACTTCCATGACGATAAATCGCGCGTCATAGAAGTGCTTTCATCAAGGGTGACCGACACGTGGCATCCACCGTAATGGAACGCCGTTAAGCTATTGGGTCGGGTTTTGGATCCGATAACCCATTAACGGCCCCGACCAATGGGAAATTTCCACGTGTAAAATTCTGATTGGCCGAAGGGAACACCTGTCAGCTCGTTAGTGGGCCAGATGTTGCCCGTCCATTGGAGGAGACATGCCTATGGTATGTTGACATGTGGCTGGGCCCAAGAGAGGCCCATATAGGTTAAAAAGGCCGGCCCAGTCAAAGGCCCGTAGAACTTAATCAAGTACTAGTGGGCCAGCCCAATAATGGCCTGCTTAATAAAGGCCCATTTACAGCCCGAAACCAGATCTGGCCCGTTAATTGTTCGCCCTATATTTGGGCCCATTTACGGCCCGAAGCCAGATCTAGCGTGTTAATTGTTCGCCCAATATTTGGGCCCATTTGCGGCCCGAAGCCAGATCTGGCCCATTAATTGTTCACCGAATATTCGGGCCCAACTACAGCCCAGTGACTTTCCGCCTCTTAGAGGCCTGATATAGACATGGGCCCATTTCAGCCCGGTGTGACTTTCAGCCTGGGAATGGCCCGTGCTGCCCATGGGCCATATATGGTCCAACGGGACATCGGGCCCACTAACGGCCCGTGCTAAAGGTGGCAACAGTTAAGCCCAACGTGACTTTGGGCCTGTTAAAGGCCTGTCGCGTAATTCGGCCTGTTGATGCCTGTACTAAGCTTTCGGCCTCTTAAAGGCCCATGATATCAATGGGACAACTAAGGCCCGAGATATGTTTCGGCCTGCTAACGGCCCGTGAGCTAACTGGGCCCATAACGGCCCGGTCTACATTTCGGCCTGCTGAAGGCCCGTCGACGACTAGTGAAAACTGAGGCCCAACATGCATTTTGGCCTACTAAAGGCCCGTGGTTTCATCTCGACCGTAACATGCCAGTACAATATTCAGCCTGTTAATGGCCCAACGCTACCTGGGCCGAACTAAGCGCTGGGTCGACAAAAGGCCCAACTAAAATATAGGCCGGTGTAAGTTTGGGCCTGGCGCAATGTGTGAAGGCCCCAATCATTCAGGCCCAAGAAAGACGCAGGCCGGCCCAATTATGGCCCGCTAAAAACCTGGCCCGTTATCGAATGTTTCAGCCCGGTCGACTACATCTGATTTTTTTCAGATAGCGAATGATGGCAGTAATTAGTAGGAATTAAGCACAAACCTACTCTACACAATAAAGAAATTATGGCATAGTAACCAAGAATAAACCTACACTATACAATAAAGGATTTAAGGTATATTACATCCACTGGGCATCGAAGTTTGCCACCAGTGATCATAAAGCGCAACGAAGAAGTAGATTACAAAAACTGGGCACCATTGCAGCGTAACAAAATAATACTGAACTGAGACCACTTCGAAGACAATTCAAGAAAGGTTAGCCTTACGGGGGAACTGCTGCGCAAGCTGCTGAGCAAGGCTATGAGACCGGCCTAGCATGTCGGTCATAGCTTCCAGGTGTAGCTGTTTAGCGATGAGGTTCTCATTGGTGTTCTCCGCAATCTTTCTTAGAGATAGGACTTCAAGTCGAAGTTGAGTTGCAGAATGCCTTTCTGCTAGAACTTGGGACTGAAGAAGTCGAACTAATTCAGATAACGAATTCTCTGAGCTTGTCTGACTGTTAGTCTCAAGTAACTTGAACACTGCATCAAGACAAGACTTTGGGGTTGTCTTGCTATCTTCAAGATGTTTTGCCTTCTTTGCTGCAATATATGTTGGGTTTGTCTCACAGCCTTCAGCAGATCTGTGCATGCCATCAGGCATATCACCCTGAAACAAAGCAAAGAGATGACAGGTTTTGCATTTGTATAAACAAAGATGATAATTGTTCTGTCAATTCTATCCAATTTCAAATTAGAAAATAAAGAGTAAGTTCAAAATATCAATAACATAATTTGGCATTGTTCATAATGCGGGGAGCTTCACCACACTACTGGATTACCATGTCAACATAACAAGCATAGATGAAGGGCAAAGAAAATCATTGTATCTATTTTGGATAATGTGCATGGCATGTTGTTCATATCATCAGCCACATCAGTAAGATAAAACAGGAGATGACAAGGTGCAAACGTGGGCTGCTTCACCACACACTGGATTATAGATCCACAAAACCAAGCATACATATAGGGAGTATTAAGTAATGTGCATGGTATGAATAAGAAATTTGGTTTTACAAGTAAAACTTAGAACTTACGGTTCTTACGAACATGCATTTTGGTAGAAACAGCAAACTAAACAGCAGTAAACAATAGGGAGTATGAGCAAATTAAATAGCAGTTAAGGATAAAGGCTTTAGAAGGACTGACTTACATTAATAGTTAACACCGGCTTTATAATGCCCTTCTCCATGTCAAGGGAAGGATAACTCAAGAATTTCAGCACAGAATCTTCTTCATAAGCATTGCCTGTACTCTACATTTTGTAGAGAGTAATTATAGATATGATAATACTGGAAGGGATAGAGGATAATGAAGATAAGATACAGATTGATGCTACATAATCAACTACCAATCCCTGGAAGTACAAGCCTTATAGGACAAAATGTACTGACAAGAGCAATGGGCTACACTTATGCACTGGCATTGTCTGTGTATTCTACTTGTTGGTAAGATTAAATATAGATCTGATCTTTTTTAGTAAATGGTGGGCGAGGGAGATAAGATGCAGAATGCTACAAAATGAACCAATCCCTCTTCCCATAATACAAGAGTGTTTTGAACACTAGTGTACTGTACAAAACGTTCTTATATTATGGGACAGAGGGAGTAGCTGTTAATGTAAGTACAGTGATAGACCACGTTCAGTCTGTACAAGAGGACTGCAGAGCTAAACCTCTTCAAAAGCATTGGGTTGATTCTAAATTTGTGTAAGAGTCCATACGGATCTTATAATGTCCACCAAATGGGCGATTACGAGGCTAACATGTGCAGTGATGCTACATGATCAAACAGCTATGAAAGTAAGTATGGTCATACAGGGCAAGAGGTACTCATGAGAGCAATGCAGTGTGCAGTATAGTTGCGAGATTCTGCAGTCCCTTGAGAACGAATGTTCTTCTGCTAACATTTTTCGTACAAGTGAGACATTAAGGCAAATGCAGAAATGTAGTTCAAATTGTGATGTGATATCATAGACAGTACCTTACGCTGCAGCCGAGACCAATGTGTAACAAGATTATTCCAGTCACCGTCGGATAAATGTAGCACCGGAGACTTTACAGAAATTTCGTTCAGAGGCTTGCCATTGAAGTGCGCTTGCCTCAGGTAGGAACGATACTTCATCAACGAGTGCTTGAAAAGCGCAACCAACTCTTGCTCGTCATCACAATCCAGTTTGCTCCTCGCCTATTTAAAAGAATGAAATCTTGTGTCTTCTGTCAGCAGAAACATATGCAGTAATGACCATGAATAACATTAGTACATTACTTACGCGTAAGTTGCGGAGGAAGACTGGAAATTGTTCTGTGTCTGCGGTATAATCTTTCCATGAAGGAAAGATGCGCACAAAGTTCCTGACAACAACATAAGCTTCGTCTTCTAAACTAGGAAGAAATGGAACAGGGGTCCTATTTGCTGCAATTGGGGCTCTCTCTGGTTCGAAAATGGATTTGGCAACTGGATTTGGTGTACTCTTTGCTGGAATGGGGGTTTTGCATCGTACAGCTGGTGCTATGTCAACTGGCATAATCATACTGTTTGCTGCAGTTGGGGTCTGCTGAGTTGGGGCATCAGAAATGACCAGTGTAGTAGGGCTAGAGTCTGCTAGAGTTGGGGTATTTTGTGGGTCAGGTGATATTGCAACTACACCTAATGGGCTATTTGATTTATCAGGTCCACTACCTTTTCCAAATACTTTGCTTGTGCTCCTCCACGATCAGCAATCGCCCTCTTCCTTTTGAACGTCTGATACACAAGAACAACATTTGAATGGATAAATATGGTATGATGACAGATGGAATATGTACTAAAAATGGATAGACAGGGCGTATTCACATACACGATGTGTAAACTAAGCTAATGGCAGTTCAACAAAGTAGAAGCAATGCAAAGCATCAATTGCAAGATATGTGTGAGCAATGTAACCTTGGAAAGTTAGAGCAAGTACCTTGATGGGTGAATAAGATAGGGCATCTTCCTCTGACTCCTCCACTAGGGAGCTACATTGACTTAGGTCTCCCTCTAGCTCAGAATCACTGTTAGGATCATATTCTGAGCATGAATCTGTAGGTGGAGAGCGTTTGCATTGCATTGCATCCAGACTTGATTTCAGTCCCTTAATGCCAAGTTTGACAACCATGGCATTGTTCTGCTTTATTCTTTTCATGCGCGCAAGCTCATAATCATTATGATGCTGTTCAGAATCTGAGATTCATGAAAACATAAAAAGTAGTCAGATTATCTATGGAATGCATTGCGGATTCAACTCGGAGAGTGTCTCCCTATAAACCCCTGCATATGCAAAGTTCACCTCCCCAACCGTGCTGACCAGACCACACACGGAAATACAAACCCCTTATGTCTCTATAATAGGCATGCACACATTTCAAAACTGAAGTAGGAACATTAGAATCATATGAAATTCATATTTGAACAAATAAACTAAGCAATTATGAGTGGCGTAATGTTTAGCTTCAAGGGTGGAGTGTTGGTAGTGCGACACAAAGCAAGTAGGCAGATTGTATTCCATGTAAAAGATCAAAACCTATGTAAAAGCTGGAAATGACACTTTCTTTCTATACAATGCAGTGTTCGTTCCCCACACATGATGGAAGAGATCACATAGAGAAATACTATTCACTCAGGTCTACGGTTCCAGTATTTAGAAACAGGGTGGTCCACCCTAAAAGAATATTGACAACAAATATGACAAGGCAAGGATAGATGTAGTGAATCAATCATTTACTTGTGAGCTTATTAGGACAAGTATGCAGAATTGTAACTGCAGTAAGAGACCGTCCAAAATCTGAATGAAGAAGTTTGTCTAGCACTTATTGTTTGCAACTAATCGACGTGAATAATTGGATATTATATCGAATGAGTAAGAAAGACAAGTAAAATTGTCAACAAACCTGGCTTGCAATAGTAATCTGGGTCAATGTCACTACAACCAACAATCCAAAATGACTAGTTTCTGTTCCGAGGGCCGGAATTTTGAAAACCCTGTGAACTTTAGAGGTACTAAAGATTACCGAAATACATCTGAACCATTAAGTGTAGGTAGCACTGAGCACACAAAAAACCCTAATGACAGTCCTGCCTAATGAGTAATGAATCAATTAGAAAATGGGTGATGAGGAGTGGCTACTGAGTGTTGAGGACGTATCTCAGGATAAATCGGGTTGGCTTGGTGGGTGTTGCACGCCTGAGCCCTGAACGGACTGGGAAGGTAGGCACGACGGCGTGCCCGGGCAGCGTTGACGCTGTTGGGCGAGCGGCTCCTGGCCTCCTGTTAGTCCGACGACTCCTCCTAGAGTCATGCCGTCCGGGGACGGCAAGTCGCCGGCGAGGCAGGCGGCTGGGGGCGAGTAGAGATCGGAAGTGCGCAACAGAATAGAGGGAAATCGGGGCCTGGGACGACCCAAAATCCCAGGGTGGGCCGGCCCACCGTGGGCACCCTGTAGAGATACACACCCGAGCGGCGAATATGCATTTTCGAAACTAATTTAGGAACATTTAGCTGACCAATTAAACAACTCTGTTTTAATAATATCAGATTCGTATTTGAACATCTAAGCTTGTTTAGCTTGATGCGTGGAGCAGTGTTATTATGACACGAAGCACGTATTCTGATCATATAGTGATCATAAAAGGGGGAAACTCTAAGCATATTTTTTTAGCAAAAGAGGGTTTTCCCTCTGATTTCTATTAAAGACACCACCACGGAACCAACATGATCAACTAAACCCTAAGCATGATCAATTAAACCGTATTATGGCTGTGCCATGGCAGATTTGAAGCTGCAAACCGGAGAAATGATATTTAGCGTCCATTGTTTGCTTCGAACTAAGAACTAAATTCTAAGAGCTGAAAAGAAAGTAGAGTAACCAAGTTAAGATCTATTTTCTGGTTGAGATCAAAAAGTTGAGGAGATATGAAGTACCACCTCTCTTGTGGCGCTGTGTAGGCATCGGGGGTACGATGGCTGTTGGTGGCGTTGAAGCAGATCTGCGACAGTAGATGGGTGCATCGGGGGATAAGTCCCGTTGTGGTGGAAGAGAAGGTCGAGTGAGCGGCCCCGGCAAAGAGGACGACGGCGCCGATGAAGCGAGAGGACGCGATGCAAGGCTATTGGTCCATCGCCGTGGATGAGAAACGCCCATCTCTAGCAGTGGACAACGCGGTCTTGGTAGGCGCTCCGGCATGGTGGAGGACGGTGGCGATGGATGTGGTGGAGGACGGCGGCGATGGATGGGGTGGCGGACGAAGGCTGGTGTGGGGATGGGGTGTTCTAGCGCGGACGGTGTATGAATGGGAAAATGGAGGGAGAGGTACAGGGAACCATGTTTTTGGGAAGCGCCTGTCTGAAATATGGGAAAGTTACGAACTTAGCCCCCATTTAAAATTTGGACGTCTCGTTGGTTGGGGATAGGACGGTAATCTCGCATCTCGCCAATATTTCGGGCGAGGAGAGGGTGGTTGGCGCCCATGGTTGGCGCCCATGGTGTATGAACGGGGCTGACAGGTAGGGCGGTTGTGTCACATCTGAGTGAAGTTACAAACCTGCCCCTATTGAAAATATTTGCCTACATTGATTTCGGCCGAGTCGAGTTTGTTTTGCCGCCCACCGTGTATGAATGGGGAATGGAGGGAGAAACAGAGGTCTTTCAGACGAGCTTGAATCAAATGTGTTTTGCCGCCCATGTTTGACGCCCACCGTGTCGGAATGGGCTCAGAGGCGGTCGTGTCACATCTAATTGAAGTTACTAACCAACCCCTATTTAGAGCAGTGGAAATCGGGCCGATGGATTGTCCGTGTAATGGGTAGACATTAATTTCCATCTCCCAAACACTTGGCTTCGGGCAGCCGACGTGGGAGTGGACATTTTGCAGCTTCTTTCGAATTTTGGGACAATAAGCATCCACGTTTACCCTGGCAACTAAATTTGAATCCATTTTGTATTCCTATATGAATCTTTATAAATCGTTCTATGTGTTTTTATATATCTTCAAAAGGACGACAAAGATGTATTCCACTGTCATATATGAATATGGTTTACAAATGCCGATACTCAAATTCAGAAACTAGTATCCAGTTTAAGGTGAATTCGAATATTTGGAACACTTCATGTCCAACTCAAATATCACACGTAGCATAATGTGTACTCCCATTTAGATATGTACACAAGCGATGTATCAAGATTCAAATACCGAGTCAATCAACCAAGAATGTACAGAACTAACAGACATATAAACACTTATAGAGTATATGGATCAATAATATCAACTAACATACATAAGCCAGGCCGCTGTACTTTTTTTTGGGTACAACAACATCTTTTTTTAGCCAGCATCTTGGCCCTTTCCGATGCGTGCCACGGTCCATCTATACTACTACTATTGCTGAATGCACATTCAGCCCGATTGACATATTTGTAGGTCTGGCACAGCAATCCAAATGAAATGTCTCTGAGTCTTATCAATTAATACAGACTTGTGCTCAAATAAAATTACAAACCAAAAAACAAAAAAAATATATTACATGATCTCTAAAACAAATGGTTTGATTGATTACATGAACAGACAACACAAAGGTTATTCAACTATGGAAAGAACATTTCACCTATGATTTACCAAGTAGGAATTTAATTTCCTTTTTTCCTTCAGGACCTTAACAATCTGGTCAGTCTCAGCTTGCTTCGTTTTGAAATCCACCAAATATTTAATGGTTGTCTTGGGTACTGCTTGTGATTGTGCTGTTTGCTTCCTCAACATGTCAACTTCATCTCTAAGTGCAGAAGCAGAATCTCTTTCTACCACTAGTTTAGCCTCTAGAGCATCAGCAGTTGGCAATTCATAATGCACGATTGGGCCGGTGCCACTGCTGTAGGATGATGCAACGTCCATGGGGACCTCGCTCTTTGATCTTGGGCTAACCCGTTTTGCCATTAAAGTTCCAATTGGATTCAGAAAAGTTGAAGTTAGCAAAACATCTCAACTGGGAGTTATAACAGCAAACTAGTTAAACAAACAAGGAATTAAAGAGTTTCAATTGGATGCTGAAAAGTACTCCCTCCGTCCCATAATGTAAGACGTTTTTTAACACTATGCCAGTGTCAAAAAACGTCCTATATTATGGGACGGAGGGAGTAGTTATTAACATCATTGTAACCCGTTGTTGCAGCAGCAAAGCAGTTAAACAAACAAGTAGATATTTAAGTTAAGGCAAACAGGTAATTCTTAATAGTAAGTATCAAACACATAGATAGGCGCAGTCTACAATATGATTAACAGGCTGTGCCATTATGTAATCAGTAGCAAACTAAATTAAGCCAAGCAACATAATTGAACAATTTTGCAATAAGTGGCTAACTAAAATTCCGAGAAGCAGGTAACTGAACTTATGCTAGTTCTTTGTACAGGCACACTGCAACTTCTTTTTTGCTTACAAGGTTGTACAAAGGAGTCCATGGCATTAATTGCTTGGATACGCAGTCCCAATACTTCTTTCTTCCCACATTGCATGGGTAAGTCGAATGGTTAATATGGTAAGATGGTGCGTCCTTGATATGTTATATGAGGACGTGTAGTCAGACTAGTTGTAGCCAAACACATCACACTGGCTTTTACTGTATATTTCATGCGATTACTTTTGGCATATCGAGATCTAAGCAATCTACAATAGGATGAAAAGACTGACATCCGTGACATTATTGGCGAACTCAGTTCATAGAAACAAGCAATTCAACCATTTTGTGGGTAAATCAAAAGCGCCACTGGAATATTTTTCACTATCCAATCATACACGCAAAAAGGGGCGACGCCACCATAGGGGCTGGTATGGGCGGCTGCCTCAGGTGGCTGGAAAGTGTGCACCTAGTTTGAGTCGTCCAGGTTGGCCCACACTAGTTTTGTTCGTCCCAACGCACGAGCAGGCAATGTAAAAATGAAGAAAAGTGTTTCAATTTGGATGGGCCAATAACGTAAGTGCAAGGCAGGCCCTATAGCAGGCTCGCGGCCCAAACGAGCGCCTCCCATATCAATCGACAGCAGGAAAAATCCCAATTCATTCGCTCCAGCCTCCAGTCTGGTTCGCTCCTAACCTAGCCGCCGCTGGACAGACCGACACAGGACTTCCTCGCGCCCTAGTTGGAGGGTGGTCGCCGGGCTTCAAGCGAATGGAAGGACAAGAAGATGAAGATCCAACCCTGGGTGTAGCCTACGTGGGAGGCAGCGGCGGCAGCACGGGCATGGCATCGAGCTTGCGCAAACGGACAATCGCAGCTTGCAAGAGTAGCATGCGCAACGAGCAGGTACATCACATCCCTGATTATATATAATTCAACTCTTCAATTTCTGGCCAATAGTTAAACCTGACGGTGTTGTAAAACTGCTTGTATGCTGGGAATCTATGAGAAAATGAAACCAATTTCTACTTATTTTATAACTCCCCCAATCAATACTGAACTGACTGGATCTGATGTATCTAATCAAGTTTCCGGTGCAAACATACAAGCTCATGTTGTTCTTGAGCCTGAAGTGTCTAATGAACAGACTGCTAAGGAAGGATTTGATGCAAACATTTTACATGCTCCTGGTGATGAACATATAGTGTCTAATGAGGGATCTAATGCAAGCATTTTGCAAGCTCATTGAAGGATTTAGTGTCTAATGATGATCTACTATGTTGAGAGAGACAGAGATTTGCAGGCATTGATGACAAGCAAATTATAGTGCATTTTCGTAGCTTGAGGAAACGTCGAGGCCATCTACCAGAAAGTCCCCGTATCATGACAACATAGCATAAATACTTTTCTAATATGTTGTTTGAAACTATTGGCACTCTTGTGCAGGATAGATATATTGATATGCAGTGTCTGTGAGGCACGAATAATATATCTATTGGCATACTTGTGCAGGATAGATATATTGGCAACCGACGTGCCTCACAGGACTACAAACACGGTCTGTACCTGCCTGAATTGGCATACTGGTTATACGTGCAATTACACTTCGATATTTTCAGCCAGAGAACGAATAATTCAGATAGGTACAGACCGTGTTTGTAGTCCTTGTACACCATGTTGCATTTTGTGTTTTTTGGTGCTTGCATCATTTAGTGTTTATAATCTGAACTACTTTGGATCATTAGCTGGTTTTCAAAGTGCATGTAGCTTCACATTTCTCAAGTTATGTTGATTTCCGGAGTGCAAGTGCCTTCGTATTTTTTAAGTTAAATGTTCGCCCTGGTAACTTGAATTCATGGATCAGCCACTGCACACAAATCATACACGAATGCCAGTACAAATTAAATGAAATGCAGCGACTTACGGTAGCTCATTGTGCAGGCTCGCTGCAGCTCTGCTTGCGCTTGGGATGTTCCATGTACAAGTCCATGTTACCACTTGCTTGGATGTGCATGCCTCGTGCTCCTTGCATCCCCCTCTGCATTTTTGACATGGCGAATGGTTGATCAAATAAGAGGAATCGACCTTGATGTTGTACCGGAGGACAGATACTTACAAGGTTATACGGGTGTGCAGGATGTGTACCAGATCCCATAGCCCCGTCATGCTTCGCTAAAAAATGGATTTGCTTGTTTCAGATGATATCTCCAGAAGAAATAAGAGTTAAAGTCAGAGTTGCATAGGCGTGTATGCTAAGAGAGCAGTGAAAGGATATCCAAACATCGTCGGAACAGTGCACAAGGGAGTGATGTGTGGATACCTAGTTCGGGCCGGCGTTTGGGCATGCTCGCCTAGCTAGAGTGCGGGTCACTTCAGAGCCGTTGAGGGTGATGCACTGGTGTTGGCTGGCCACGCACGGATGCAGATCTTGAGTGGCAGCGGAGCGCTACGATGCGGTGGACGAGACCGTTGGTGAAGCCCCAACGACCTCGGGGGGCGGAGGTGCGACGATGTGCTCGGTGAAGCAGCCCCGGTGAGCTGGGAGACGATGTCGGTGAAGCGCACCTGATGCGGTGGAACTCAGTGTCTGTGAGGCACGTCGGTTGCGGCGGCCAACGTTGTCGGTGGATCACCCAGTGCGGTGGACGAGGGCGTAGATGAGGTAGCTCCGGTGCGGTGGTGAAGCGCGACCGTCGTCTTCGTCGTCGTCGTCCGGCACAGAGGTGGGGAACGGTGGGGAAAGAGACGAGACGAGGGGCGATTCGAGGGATGGCGGCGAATTAGGGATTTGAGCAATCTGGGCGCGGAAGGGGACGGTGTAGAAGAGAGATTTCGCGGGGCTGGAATTGGGGCCGCCAGATATTTCAATCCGAAACATGGAAGCACGAACTTATATTGTTGTCGTCCTTTTTTTGGGGGGGGAGGGGGGGTGGTGGGTGGCTGGGTGCTACGCGTCCGTCCGACACATGCGACCACCCCGACAGGACTACGCTTCGGTGCCTTAAGGCACCTGCCTTTGTGTCCATGACATGTGGGCCCAACAGGTGGCTGGCCCACATGTCAGTCACCCAAGGGCTGTTGCCTTTAAGGCACGAAAGTAGCGTCCACCCCGAGACGACCCTGGTCTGCCTGGTGCGCCTACATTTGAGAATGCAAACAAATCTTCTTCCATTTGCAAACAAATCTGTATATATTACCATGCCCGTGTTTTCCTTGCAATAATTAGTCATTCAAAATGAGATACTCCATCCGTTCACTTTTGTAAGTCGTTTCAGACAACTTAAAATGAACTATTTTGCACATTGTCTGAAATGTCTTCAAGGTCTTATAAAAGTGAACATAGGGAGTACTATAAATTAATTAATGAGGAGTTATTTGAAAAAAATTCGAAACGGTACCCACGCTAACGTGGATTAGAGTGTGTCACATAATTAGTTATTTGAATTAGAGTGTGTGTCACGTAGTTAGTTATTTGAATTAGAGTGTGTGTCACGTAGCGATCTCCAATTCTAACGTGGATTTCGCATTTCACTGTATCCACGCTACTTTTTTAATACAAATTCATATGTATGTGATGAACACCATGGTAATGAGAAAACTTTTGGATGGATTCAAACATATGACCTACAAAATAGCACAATAAATTGAGCCAATGTCAACTTTTCGACACTTAGTATGGCACGAATTCAAAATAATTACTCGTATGCCTGGTCCTCGGTTCAAATCTTACAATGTACACCAAATTGAAACATCAATATTAAGTCTCGTACTATGTACATTCAAATGTTGTTTCTAGCCCCCCCCCACGCATAAACGCTACATACTTCCTGTATCAGTCAATCTTCCTCTCCTAACCACCTTAGCAAGCTATCGGTTTCCAACACATGTTCATTCTTTCTCTCCATGTTTCGATCTCTAAGTCTCTCAACTACACAACCCCTTTTTCCACTCCTGTTACCAAATGTATTTACCTCACACACCCGCCATTGCACCCCATGCCGAGCTCTCTCTCTCTCCCCCCTCTCCCTCTCACCCTCTCGCGCTAAATACATGCATTGCCTATCTAGCCCCCCAACCTCTCATGCACACGAACGCACGTTGTATATATAGGTCACTCCCTCGAGACTGTCTCACTCTTTCTTCCGCACGGCGGGCCACACTCTCTCAATCTCACTCTCTTTATCTGAGTCTCGTTTAACCTCGTTTTCTTTCACACACAAATGATATATCTCCCTGTTCGGGCCTCGATCGACACACTCTATACTCTCTCATGCAGATTGTCTATCTAGGTCAGTCCATCCAAGCCGCCGCCACTCTTTCGACCTCATGGTGGGCCACGCTCACTCAATCTCTCTCTCTATCTCTCTCTCTCTCTCTCTCTCTCTGTGTGTGTGTGTGTGTGTGTGTGTCTCGATTTACCTCCCGCTTTCATGGACAAAAACGATATATCACCATGTTTGAGCCCAGTTCGACCTATTCACATTGTATACTCTCTCACGCACATCGTCTATCTAGGTCACTCTCTCCAACCCGTCTCACTCTTTCGATCGGACGACAACCCTATGTGATCGGTTGACCTTGCTTCCTCCCACACACAAAATATATCTACACGTCTGTGACTGGATCATCTCTCAAGCTCTATCTTACATCCCTCACCCTTACCAAAAGCTCCGGACAATATCTCTCCGGAGCATATATATTTGTTCAATGAATGTCGGACCACACTCACTTTGTCTCTCTATCTATATGTCTCTCGATTGACCTCGCTTTCTCATACCGTATCTTTCCACGCGTTGAAGCTACTACCTCTCCATCCCTCGCAAAGTCGGAGCTATTTACATTGCGAGGGGCACTCCAACCTTGGATTAATTTGTGTAGGCATTTATTCCGGTCAGTTTAGATTATATTTTCGTAGCATTCGGCCCACAACTACTCCAAACGCCGTTGCGACCCACGCAACTCCCCTAGTTGATTTCCCTCTGGCTCAGTCAACGCTCTCTCGCACATCCTTTCTCACCTTCAACGTTGCACCATGGTATTATTGAAAAAACTATGTTGTTCTCTTTAATTATTATAAATAAGCTACAAAACTACACACCGATAGTCATGGAATGGAACAAATTTCGACCCACAAATTAAAGTGCTACAAACTACACACCAAGGGGCCCACATGTCATGAAAAAAATTTGGACCCATATACAAATTAAAAAATAAAGGACGAGGATCGAACATGCGACCGGGCCTTCAAGCCGCACGTCAATAGGCAACATACGTAGAATAGCAATGTTTGTTGTACCCCCTTTGTTCACATAATGTTTTTATATTACCATAGCCTAATTAATGGATAACATGTAATATTATTTTTAGTACTATTCGCCTTCACTTACTGGTGGGTTCCATGTGTGCTCTCTCTCTCCTCCCCTTCTGCGTTTAGACGCACGGGCAAACAGGAAGAACTCGCGGGCGATGTTGCCATTGACCATATCTGGACGCATTCACAACTCACAAGTCACGGCACTAGTTTCACGTACTAGCAGCACTAGTCAGTGTGTACGTGCATTGCACGTTAATTTGGAAGTATATTAAGTGCATGCGGATATTAACTACTAGGATATTATTTGCGTGTTGTCATGTGATTGGCACTATTTTTGGCATGAAATTAACTACACGCTAAACATGTTGAGCGCTCGACATTGAAGAAGTCTAGGTCGTTGGATGACAAGGAATACACGTGGCTTGATGACATTTTATATTTAATTTGATACGGCTCTAGCAAAACATTCAATCGATCAAACCATACATTTCGTTCAGTCTAACTCCGACTTTAAATTATACGACGATCGATATAAAATAAACGGAAATGATAAACTTCAGATTTTAAGCATGGCAATCCGAACATTTTTCATGGCAAATTTAGATTATGCGGCGGCTGCAGGGGCGTCTCGTGGTGGGAAGCGGCTCCTCTACCGTGCTCTGTGTGTCGTCGGGCCACTAACCGACAGCGACGGCAGCGTCTTGCGTCGTTGTTGGCGTACTCCTGGACGTTGGCCTAGCTTCAAGGAAGGCCAAAATGTTCTGGACTTCGGAGCGAGTCAACTGGCGGGAGGAGGCGACTGGCATTGGTGCAAGGAAGCGGTCGACGGTGGCCATCCATGCCGCTGAGGGGGGCACTGGCACCCGCGCAGGGACAGACGCTGTCAACAGCGCGGCGGAGACGTTCGTGTGCATGGGCACCGGCACGGGCGTGCACGTCAGTGCATGCGCAAGCGCATGCGCTGGCAGGTGCACGGGCACGGGCACGGGCGTGCGCGTCAGTGCATGCGCAGGCGCATGTGCTGGCAGGTGCACGGGCGTGTGAAAGTCGGCGGGGACCTCGTGGCACCCCGTGGCATCAAGCTCGGTGACAATGTGCGGCTCCCAGCCCATCAAAGCCACGGGGATGGGCGCTGGCGCAGCCGGGGCGACGGGAGCCAGAACGGGAGCGGGGACAGGTGCGGCGTCTTCCCGCAAGGCCAGTTCAAGCTCGTCCCAAAGCGCCTTATGTTCTTGAGACTCCGGCTGGGTGTCTTCCTCATGAAACTGGAACACTAAGGGCAGACCATCGTGTGCGGCATGGCGTATGTTTAGGTCAGGCTAGTTGGAGGTAGACGACAGGAGAATCGGAGAGGAAGAGAGAGGATTGTAGCGATACCGGGTAGTGCGGGGTTGATTTTAAACTGCGACGCCGGCGACATTAAAAGTGGGAGCAGTTGGGACGGCGGTGGGTGGCGGAGCTTGGTCAAAGGGCTCGCCTCCCGGTGAGTCTGCACAGCGGTTTGCTCTCACGCCTCCCTGACAACCGGCGCAGCGGTCTGTTCGCACGCCTCCTGTCGACTCACACGCTTGCTGGGATGGCACCTGCCGATGAGAAGCGGGGACTCGTGGCGACATGTAAACGCCCATGGTTTCAATAGTGAAAGCGTTCGCCTTAACGTGACAGGTCTTTTCCCTAAAAAACGTGACAGGTCTTTGTTCCAAAATACCTTGGCTCTTCATTTGTGCAACTTGTCATAAGCAGCTTGTCTCGAATTGAAGAAAAAACTTATGAAGTAATATTTGTGCCATATCACGTGACCATGCTCAGTTTCAAGAATTTATGCTCCCTTTTGGATTTTCTGAAATTTAAGACCCAAGATTCGAAACAATATCATAACCTGCATCATGCAATAAATTTTCAAGCCGTACATATGTCCTGTTGTATTTCTTAAGAAAGGATTTGGTCAAACATTTTGCTTAGTTAAACCTCCTTTCCAGTTTATAGGGCTCAATTCAAAAATCTCACCAACCAAGGTAGATGGTGAGTGGTGGAACAATTGTTGTAGTTTGCAAAACCACTCAATTAATGCGCTTGTTTTCCTCAGAAATTGTGTTTACGAATGCATTAATTGCAATGCATGCATGCATAAAGTACATGCATTGGTCAATTTTCACTTAATACTTGCATGTAATGATTTATTGCACCTTGAAATCTGAACATGTGATGGGGAACAACCAAATTGAGACTTATAAAATGGGAAAACTAAAATTTTGAGATAAGCCCTATAAACTGGAAAGGATAATCCCTCCGTACCAGTGCATTGCCTGATATATTAACTCAAGTTCTAGGCACGAACAAAAAAAGTACTAGGCACGAACAAACGGGCTCAATTTTGTGCTCATCCTGGTGTAGTAGTAGTAGTACTAGGCAATGCAGTTGACAAGTGACATTGACGAGCGGCAACCGAGGGAATTGAACCGTGCTCGGCACGGTAGGTAACGTTGTCTAGTTACTAAAGCATCCCTCCGTTGTTCATCGGTAGTCATTATGGACCAGGGATATGAGGGGAATTTCCTAGGGCTGGAATTCTGGCCGCCAGATATTTCGACTTGAAACGCTGAGGCTCGACTGGTTGGGGTTGCCTAATGTGCGTACCACGCACGCCACCGAAAGACACGAGCCCGTTTTTTTTAGAATAAACATGAGCCAAGGTCTGGCTGGTACGCCGTTGGGTCCTACCATTTGAGAATATGGAAGGAACCTTTTAAATTGCCGAACGAATCTATGTGTATTACAATACCCGTATTTTCCTTGCAAATACTTATCTCAACGTGGTAATTGATTTATGACGAGTCGTTGAATTAGAGTGAATTTGTGATATAGTGATCTCAAGGTGGATTTCACATTTCATGGTATCCCTAGTAAGTTTTCCAATGCAAATTCAAATTTAAAAGATGAACAATATGGAGGTGAGAAAACTTTGTATGTATCAAGCATATGACCACACACACACACACACACAGACAGACACACACACGCACGAACACGACAACAATCCAATAAGTATAGTGCATCTATTTTTCCAACCCATGCATGTATGACACGAGTTCAAAAATACTCCTTCCATTCCTAAATATTAGTCTTTTAGAGAGTTCAACAAGTGACTACATACGAAGCAAAATGAGTGAATCTAGACTCTAAAATATGTCTATATACATCCGTATGTGCCAGTCCATTTGAAGCCTCTAAAAAGACTAATATTTAGGAACGAAGGGAGTAAAATGTAAGACATCCATGGTCCTCAGTTCAATATTTAAAATGAACATGAAACTGAAACATGAATATTAAGTCTAGTACTACAGTACATGCAAATGTTGTGTTTAGGCGGAGCTATGATTGTCGTGGGTCAACCCCTCGACCTTAGATAAAATTGTGGAGCTCTGTTTAGGGTTGTTTAGATTATATTTGTTCCCACCCTCCCAACCACCGATTGGTTGTGCACCCCACCCCTCCTCCCCAGGAGAATATCATGTGCCCCCATACCTTACATGTTATATACCGATACGAGTTGCTTGGAGCTTGTAGATCTGAGATATAGCAGCTCACATGATGTGTCTTATTTTTTTTGCAGGAAACCTTGATGAGTTTGAGAATTGCACACAATTTGTACAAAAACTACTTAGATGCCCTTTGATCCCATATCCAACGACCTCGAAGCTCGTATCACCGTAGCATCTAAGATGAAGGAGGACATCATATTCTCCTGTATGTAAGAATATCATGTGCCACCACACCTTAGATGCTTTGGTGATACAAGTTCTTCAGAGGCATTGGATTTGTGACCCAACACCTCCTCGGTGGTTGGAATGGTTTTTTGCAGAAAAGCCCCAAAAGAGTTCGGCCACTGCTTACAAGCACAAAGACTGCTCATATGCCATTGGATCTCAGATCAAATGACCTCCAAGCTCGTATCACCGTAGCATCCAAGCTGCGATAGCACCTTATGTTTTCTCGCACGGGAGAGTATGAGGTGCTCCCGCACCGTAGATTCTATGGTGATACGAGTTCACTGAGATCTAACGGCCCACAGTAGGACGTTTGAATGTTTTTGCAATATACGGCTGATAGAGTTTGGGAAATGCGCAGAAAGTACAAGTACTATGCATGTGCCATCTGATCACTGATCATACGACCTAGATGCTCATATCACCGTAGAGGGTAATTAAGCTACGGGGAGCACCTAATATTAGCACCGGGGAGCCGTTGGATCGAAGATGCAGCGGCACACACGAGGCCTGAATGTTTTATTTGCAAAAAAAAAAACTTTGGAGAGTTTGGAAATTGCGCATAATTACAAAGACTACTCCCAAGCCATTGGATCTCACTTCCAACGGTGTAAAAACTCATATCACCATAGTATCTAAGCTGCGGGGTGGATGTGATATTCTATGTCGCTGTCATTTTTGTTCGTAAACTTGCAAAATACGTGTAACTCGTGCCGTTACTTGTCTAACCGCGCAAAGTGTTTGTTCAAAAAAAAAACATCCTACACTGAAATATCGGAACAACACACGGGGGTCCCACTTGTCACTAATCAAATTTGGACCTAAAACTAACAAACCTGAAAGACGAGATTCAAACTGGCAACCTGGACTACAAAGCGTAAGTCGATAGCCTGAAAAAACGAACGGTTGTTGGCTTTGTCCCATAACTTGATTTTATACAGTACTTGAGTTGAGTAGAGTAGAGGGAGTGCCTCGTCAACACGTGCATGACCGTTGTCTCATTTACGGGTGGTCCCAGGTCTGTGATCTCAATCTCTCTTCTCTCCATCATCTAACCTTTGCACGAGCACACACGAAGAACGGTGCTAGCTTGCTGTGGTGTTATTACAACTCAAAAAAGCTTGGAAAATAGAAGAATCGCCTAGAACAAGAGACGTTGCGGCTGGTCGAGACGGAGCTAACCGTGCCACGTTTGCATGATGAAGCTGTGTGGCTAGTGGGGTGTTTTCGACCGACTGGCTGGGTCCCGAGGTCGAACCATAGGTACTACGTCTGATACACTATATTTTACACACACATTTTTCCTCCGTGTTGAGACGTGGCACACCCTACCACACGGTTTCGGGGTCCTCCCGGGTGGTGCACGCATATATTCTTACTGACGTGGGACGCCCTACCACGCGTTTTCTGGGTCCTCCTCGGTCGTAGCGCCGAAGCAAGTAAATGAGTCGTCAAATCACGAAAGACCACCTTTCCCGCCGAGTACATCAGTGAAGCACGGTGGCTAGCTAGTTGGGCTAGTTCAACCGATTAGCTAGGCCGCCGCCACATTTGTTTTTTCACCCCTTTTTTTATCTACTTGCCGGCAGGTAAATTTAAATATCCATCGCGGCATTGCTCTGGTGTTTGGGCGCGGCAGGATTTTAAAATTTTTGATTGACGGGAGCAGGCGCGGCAGGATTTTAAATTTTTTGATTGACGAGAGCAGGCACGGTAGCAATTAGTCATGATGACTCCGCCTGTAAAAACCCACTGCTCCCTGATGTGAGAAGTCGTCGACTGGTGTTTTACCATGGTGAAAACCAAAAGATTCCCCGCTCCTCGGTTGGCTCCCTCCGCCTTCCCGTAGATTGCATTGCCTTTCAGCCATTTCACGCCCTTTGCTTCCTCTCCCCATTGCTTCTACCTGGTGCCATGGCGGCGCAGCAGATCACGGAGTCCGAGGTGAGGTGCCTGACACAGGAGCTCCATGCCATGGATGCGGAGCTCAGGGCCAAGGACGTGGAGCTCCGTGAGCTCAAGGAGTTGAGGAGTGCCATGCTCCTCCGTTATGTGCGGGAGTTCACGGAGCTTCAAAAGCGGTAGGCGTCCACCACAGAGATGCTTGAGGCGTCGGCGGCGTTGCTGCAGAAAGCGGGAGATACGATAGGCCGTCAGGGGAGCCGGCTGGAGCCCGAGCGGGCCGATCGTGACGAGGTCCAGGATCGCCTCAGCCACTTGGTGAACCAAGTTGCCACACACGTGTTGCGGCTGTGTGATGCCTACCGTCGTGCCAGCGCGACGATGCCAGCCGTCATGCTAAACCCGTTCGACCACCCGGTCGACTTCAACGAGCTGCGGCTTCCTGACCTGGTCTCCTTCTTCACCTATATCTCTGAGGAGCTGAGCCGTCTCCGCGCGGTGGTGGGGGCTGAGCTGGACAAGGAGGGGTTGCGCACTGCCGTCGCCGTTGTCGAGTGAATCTTTTTAGGGCTCTGTCACCGGAATCCATTCGTGCCATTGGACGCCGTCTTTGACGAGATGGCTCCCATCGACCGGGAGCGGGCTCTGCGGGCGGTTGCACCCTGCATCACCAACATCGTGCGCCTCGAGTAGCAGAGGGACTTCGGTGGTGTTTAGGCGCCCTCTGCATGGGCATGTCCATGTCTCGACGCAACATGACCGTTGGATCAAACTCAGACGGTGCAGATCTGTCACTGTAGCACAAAGCGTGTGGGTGTGTTTGGTTGCATTCTCATCTCAATATAGTTGTTTCCTCTTCGTGTATTTTTGTCAACTTACTAGTGTGGACTCATGCACCCTTCATGCACTCTGCCAAACACCCAAAAGTGGGTCGAGAAGGGAACTTTTGCTCCCATCCCGTGCACCCTTCATACACCCTGTCTAACACTATAGGATGTGCTTCATATGGTTCATGTTTCGTGGAGTACTGTAGCACCATACTCTCCGTGCGTTGTGGACCTAGTTCTTTTAACATCGATCTCACCATTCATTCTCGACCGGACAGTCGAAAAAGCGGTACTATGTTACATATAGGAGTAGTTGACATGCGCACAACACAGCAACAAGATTGTGTAGTACTGACGTATGAACCACTGCACATGCCTAGTAGTAGGAGCACTGTGTATGTTCAAGTGGCTGTCGTGTTTCGCACTCCTCCGTTGTAAGAGTGGAAACGCTTGCTGTAATCATTTTTTTTCTTCAGAATGAAAAACAGTGGACACGCTCTACCGTGCGGATCCTCCTCCAGCCATGCACTAAATTACTCACTTTCGCCGACGTGTGGGATAGCCAGCACCTGGGTCCACCAGCCATGCACTAAATTACTCCATAGTAGAGTGACCGTAGACTACCCCGATCGAACCGCCGTAGTAATGCCCAATGAGCCGTCAAATCACAAAGCCCCCTCCTTTCCAACAGTTTGTTGGACGTACGAAGCAACCATCATTTCACTCTTCTCTCTCAGCTTCCTCTCTTGAAGAAAACCCCCACTCGCTTCACTTCTCCCTCATCTCGTTCCTCCTTTCACTCTTCTCTCTCAGCTTCCTCTCTTGGATGGACACTGGAGCACGGCCGACGTGATGTCTATGGCTCTGGCCAAAACCATCGATGCTCATGGTACGAAGAAGCGCAAGCACCCCGCCGAGACTACCACAGACAAGCTCAAAGCCATCGCCCTGTCCAAGCCCCCCTCTCCGGGATCCCTCATTAAGCAATTCCAGGTAATGTCTCTTGTTGACGATCTTTTTCTCAATCTTGATCGTGTTTTTTCATCTAACACACAGTACTAGTACTGGTAGTACAACTTTCTGGGTGATCTTGCATGTGATTTTAGTGTGCCAAATGACGGTTCTAAATTCCTCTTTTGACCAAAACATGCGAGAGGTTGACACTGATTTCTTATAGATTACTTTCAACTACTCCCTCTGTCCCAAATTTCTTGTCTTAGATTTGTCTAGATACGGATGTATCTAATACTAAAATGTGACTTGATACATCCGTATCTAGACAAATCTAAGACAAGAATTTTGGGACGGAGGGAGTACTTTATGAACATCAATGCTACCTTTTAAGAGGGTATATTTGCCTCGGTAACTTGTGTTATGGATATTGCATGTAATCCCTCTGCTCTCATGCCTTTGAAGACATGTTCTAGTGTCTTTGTTCACTCATTTCTGTGCATATATGTAGTCATATATGGAGTATAATATCGAAAATCATCTTATATTTCTGAACGAAGTTAGTAATGAAATATGGTTTCTGTTTGAATTAGAACCAGGTCCGCGGTGGAGATGAAGTTCTCAAAGTCAAGCCGTGTGAACTTGAAGACCTGATGATGAGTTCTACTGCTGAACTATCCAGCTGCTGTGTCCTTGTTGCCACGTGTCTTAAACTAGTGTTTTCCTGTAGCATTGTTGTCAGGCGTGTTCTCGAGGTTGTACTTGACCACAACAATTTCCTGGTTGTGCCTTCGATTATGAAGGGTGTGGTTCTTGTAAAGCTTCCCAACAAATCTAATGCGGCCTGTCTTCATCATCATGTTTATGAGTGGAAAGACCACTCTGTTAGGTTCTCCAAGGTTGACAAGATGGTGATGGTGCATGTAGACATCTCACACGAAGTCCATGGCCTGGTCAGTTATGCGGGGTTCATCCCGTAGGTCGGTGGTAAGAAATAGTCTGCAGAGTTTAGTTAGTGCAACTTTGCTTGTCTGTAGTAAGTACTATTGTTCAGTACTTGATTTGTGTTTGTGAACCCTGTATTGTTTATTAGTACTACCGCTTTTGGTGTGTGGTCAGTCCTGAGAACGGTCTATGTTAATGTCTGTCCACTCAATCCAGTGTGTACATTTTGAAGTATCCAGATCATATTTTTGTGAGGATGGTTTATCAATTATGGTTACACTCGAATATCTGTATGCATTGCAGGGTTTATTGCACCCACCAGGATTTCCAGTCCCATGGATGTTCAGTCCATACGATTTGTCATGACCTTTGGACTGTCCTGCTTGTGGGAGTAGGTAGGGCCCCTGCATGCCACGCGTAGTTGGACGATCAATCTTCTGTTTAGTACTTCAACATAGTGATTTCCTGGTAAGGATTCACTCATGTCACATCAAGTAAATCTTATTGATTTATTGTCTAAATCTTATTGATTTAATGTCATGTTTTTTTTCTTCTCTTGCAATTTTACGATGCAGGTTTTGCCATGTGACATTCATCACAGAATAAACCGTTTGGTTTGCTCTACAATGGCTATTTTTGCAGGTTTCACTTCTTATGTCGTGTCAGTAACGAAGGCACTGTCCATCACCTATATTACTGGAAAAAATTGGATCAGTCTGTTGTCTGAGTACAAGCTGAATCCCTATGATGAACTGCAGTTTGGTTTAACAAAAACGCCACAATTAGTCCTTCTCGCGTTTAAAAGAAATGAAGAAAAAAACTAGATCACGGTCACGGATCCTAGTCAAGTTAGAAAGCTGATCATAGCAGACCAGACACGATCGCCGCTGTCTCGCACAGATAGAGCACCGGCAGTTGCTCTAGCACTAACAGCGGCAGCAGCTCAGTCTGATCCAGCTGAGGATTGGGCACCGACCGCGTCAGCGGATCAGTCTGATCTACCGGAGGATCGGGCATCGACACCGGCACCAGCTCTACAAGGAGCACCATCTCCGGCAGTAGCAGCGGCTTCGGCACCTGCACCAACACTTGCACTTGAATTTGGTCCGGCCCGTGCAGTTGCACCGGCAACAGACTGGGCTGCAGTTCGCACTTCATATACCAAAGTCCTTACAAAAACCGACATGTCCACCTTCTTGGTAAGCATTGGCCGCCCAAGTGCTTCATTCCTTTTTCTTTCCATGTTGTTTCACATGATTCACTGTGTTGATCTAACTGTTTGGGTATGTCTTCTTGTTTTCAAACAGAGAATTCCTAGAGCAACGAGGGAGTCGTTCAACAATCCGGGCGACCGCGGCCAAGTTTCTCTTACCATGTGCAGCCTTGGTGTGAATGAACCTGCTCAATATACCATAAGTACAAAGGATGGTCGCGTGATGATTGATGCTAAAGGATGGTCAAGGTTCAAATCTAAATCATATCTTGCGGTAGGGTATGATGTCAAAATCGAACTTTCTTGGCAAGGAGAGCTGGTCCAAATCAACTTTGAAATTCTTCAGTAGCAACACGTAACTGCCGAACTGATCTATCCTCCGAGAGATTTTGATGTAATAATTTGGCATGGTGAAACAAGTGTCCTGTGTGTATAAGTAGTACGACAGTATTATTTATCACATGGTATATCGTTGATAGAATTGCAACTCTGATTGCTGGTTAGGAACTATCGTTCGATTTCATTCCAATAGCTGCCGTGCTTTATTCAATTTTGTGTATTCACCTTGTGACAGCATCTAAAACCAGCGCAGTACCGATCGCTTGCAATATGAAAAGCGCTAAGGTAGAACACATGGGCCCCCAAACATGCAGGGTCGGCCTGCGGCCCAAAGTCCAGAACCGTGAGCCTATCTGAGTATTATATTCTCAGCTGAACCCCCATAAAAAAGCTGAACCCCCATAATGCCCGTGTGTTGCAGAGGGAGTATATTTCTGGGCAAGGTGAGCCTGTGATATAAAAGATTTTTATATTTCTTTACAGAGGGAGTATCTCTCTGTCAAAATATATATTTATGTGTAACTAGTTACTCCTGTCTTTCTACTTCCTTTCGCTGGTATGTGGGGCAACCGGCAACGGGGTGCACGTGCCATATGCACAAATTAGAGTGCACAACTTCACGGTAGACACACCCAGGTCGTAGCGCTGCAGTAATGCCCAATGAGCCGTCAAATCACAACCCCCCTTTCCAGCTTTAGCAGTAAGCTGGACGGACGAAGCGACAATATTTCACTAGGCCTGAATCCCCTTCTCCCTCGTCTGCTTGTTCAGAGAAAACCCCCGCTTGGCGATTGCATTGGGTTTTCTCATGGAGAACCAGGTACAAATTCTTCATCCATCCCCGATAAATCCAAGTCCCTTGGTCGCAGGTAATCCTAGGATGGCAGCCGCCGCCGTTGATGCATTTTTCTTTGTACTGAATCTTGTGTGTTTTAGTTGCATTTCCCAAAGTGCGAGTACCCTACAGATTTCTGTGCCCACGGCGAGACGCCACACTTGTTCCTTCTCATCCTACCACAACATTTTGAAACGCGCACAGTATGTTCCTAGAATCCTCTTCTCTATCCCGGAGGGTGGTTTTTTTTGAACATGATGTGTTCTCATATTATTTTTCCTGCAGTGTATTATTTGCTCTGCCAGAACACATGTACTCAAGATGCTCGGTCTTGCCATAACTGAATACACTAGTTTAATGGTCACAGTGAAGACAATCCATGGATATTGCTTCTGAGTTGGGTTCATGAACCAAGAAGATCGCTACTTTTTTTATGGCCGAACTTGGATAAACTTTCTCAAGTGTTACGGACTGAAAGCTGGCGCACGAATGTTGATGGAAATAGCAGAACCTGGTCTCATCTTCACTGTGATCTTCCACCCCGACGTTGTTCCAATTGTTCATCCATGTTAGTTTTGTATCTGGTTCTTGCTTGTTGCCTCGATTACTTCTTAATCCACCTATTATGTCTAACTAATCACAATTTAACTTCAGAAGTAGCAATGAATCTCTCACGAAGATGCTACTTCTAACTAATATTGTCTTATAATTGGTGGCATGTGTAGGTTTTTTCAGAGTTAAGCAGTCTGCTCGTTTGTTACTCTGTAATAACTCGACTATTACTAATGGCACTGAAGTTGGCTGGATCGACATCCACATGTTCCTACACTTTATTGATTGTCTTGAGGTCCTTGTGGGGCGTTTAAATGGTGGAAGGCCACGTGGGATATGTGTGCCGCTGCTGCACTTGTTGAACAGGTTCAACTGTGTCGAGAAACTTATGGTACGAGCTGTTTTCTGTTATATATGTTGTTCATAAACTATTGCTTATACATAGTTTTACAGTTGTGATCTTCTTGAAACAGGAACTGCTGAGTTCTATTGTTCCTATACAGATGCCTGACCATGATCGGGTCAGACTTGCGCTTGGTCACAACATGATGTTTATGTCGACCTACTCAATTCCCCTTGGAGGCGAAAAGATACTTATTCGTGGGTGGTCTCAGATAATGAAGGCCCGTCCATCTTGGAGAATAGGACAGAAGATTATGTTCATGCTTTTCCATGGCTCTAAAGCGAATATCCTGTTTATTGACCACGTTGCGAGATGAAGCCGCTTTCAGAAGGTTGTGGATGCGTGGGGTGGCGCCTGGGCCTTGTCCTGGGGCTTGGCGGCCTCACCCTTGGTTAACTGTAGGCAAAGTAGCACTATTCGAGGCGTGCTAGGTACGGTTGAACCTGTATAAGTACTCATACTGCTTTCAACTTTGGTTGTTAAGTGCCCCTGCTGGTTTCAGTTAAGGTTGTTAAGTACTCCTGCTGCTTTTACAGTATGTCGTGTTTCTTCAGTCCTGTCTTCCTCCAGCCGCCAAAACCAAACCAGCGCCGGCGGGGCCGCCTGCCTCCGCCTCCCACGGCTGGCTGCGCCTTAGCACACACATCGCCGCCCCACCGTCTCCTAAATCGTTAACACCGACGTCCTCCGCGCGCTTTGGTGCGCTCGCCGCAGCGCCGCCCTCTCGTGTTGTCAACATGGTCAACAAACAACAGGAATCGGCAGAAGTACGTGGAGAGGATGACAGTAGGGGCCCACCATGTCAGCGTATGGAAAAATAAAATGCTTCCTCCTAGTGTTTTCCTGACATCTGGGACCCATGACATTGTGAGCGTATATAGTCAATAGACAAGAGAACAACACAAGATCGGCTGACACCTGGGACGTAGCTACTCGAGCAGTATTTTTTTGTTTAGTATTGTTGAGACGGAGCAGGGTTTGAACTAGGCTATGGCCCGTCTAGCCCAGACTTATATTTTATGTTCACCATGTGACCAGCCCAGCTATTTTTTCTTTGTGCAAATGAGCCCAGTTTATTTTTTCTGAAGAATACACAATCCAAGCCTACTTATTTTTCTATGCGTTGAAAGTAATATGAAATGGGTTGTAAATATAAAAACAGATGACAAATTGGCAATTACTTTATAATTTCTGATTTTTTTCACATTTTCAGATTCCTATTTCACTGGGCATTAACCTAATTGAAATATATCTTCAAAGTACTTTAAATCTGGCTCGACATTTCGGTATCAAAAATAGTTTGGAACCCACAGAAATATGCGAAATTGGCCCTGGCCAACCAAAAAAACGGCTGCAATAAATTGCATAAGAAGTTGCCATGAGCTATTTAAAATTATTAAAAAAAGAGGGAGTGGTCCGACTTGTGGGCCTGTTTAGTTGACGCGTATGCAAGATTTTTTAGTTATTATATACTATGTCAACAAACGATTCTAGCAGACTTAACCGTTGGGTGTCAATCCAACGGCCGTCGTGTTTCTTCAATCTCTGATCTTCTTGCTCCAGCCGCCAAAGCAGCGCCGGCGGGACCGCCTGCTCCCGCCTCCCGTGGCCGGCTGTGCTGCCGCGCAGGCCTCAGCGTCCCCTACTACTCCCACCACTGGCCAGGGCATCCCTCTACTCACCCACACCCCCTGTTATTCTGCAGCGATGGCAGCCTCACACCACAGCCGAACCGGTGAACCCTCGTACTCCTCTCCGCGCGGTCTTCCACTGCCGCATCTTCCCCGGCTCCATGTCGTCCCCTTCCTAGGCCTCGCCGTCGTCCACCGCCGTGGTGCTCTCGGCGCGGCGTGGTCAATGTGGTCAACGATCGACTTCCATCGGAAGAGTACTGTACGTGGAGAGGCTGACAGCTGGGTCCACGGCAGCCGCAAGGAAGTGCCTCCTTATTACGCGGAAAATAATTATTCCTCCACCTCACATCTGGGACCCACTGGACAGGCCACCAGTATTTCGCGAAAAAAAGTTTCCCCCCGACTGCTGGGACCCACAGGTCGGGCCACCGTATTTCGTGAAAAAAACGTTCCCCCGCTGTCAGCTCGGACCCACCGAAAGTGCCTCCTTATTACGCACAAAAAAATGAATACCCCCCTACTAGCTGGGACCAACCTTGGTGGGAGGCTGACTTGTGGGCCTACTAAGTTGACTAGGACGAAGGCCTTTGTCAACTTTAGTCAATATATGAACGATTCTAGCTCCAGTGACCGTACGATGTCCATCCAATGGCCGTAGTGCTTCTTCAACCTATGGTCTTCTTGCTCCAGCCACCCAAATCAGCGCCGGTCGTGCCACCTGCTCCTGTCGCCCATGGCCGGCTGTGATGCCGTAGACGCCTCACCGCCCCCTACTACTCCCACCGCTGGCCAGGCCATCCCTCTATGCACCCACACCCCCTGTTATTCTGCGGCGACGGCAGCCTCACACCCCAGCCGAACGAGTGAACCCTCATACTCCTCAACGCGTGGGCATCCACTGCCACGTCTTCCTCGGCTCCGCGTCGTCCCCTTCCTAGGCCTTGCCGTCGTCCACCGCCCTGGTGCTCTCGGCGCGGCGTGGTCAACGTGGTCAAGGAATGGCTTCCATCGGACGTGGACTATACATGGAGAGGCTGACAGCTGGGTCCACGGCCGCAGCAAGGAAGTGCCTCCTTATTACGCAAAATATTTATTCCTCCACCTGACAGCAGGGACCCACCGAACGGGCCACCGTATTTCGCGAAAAAAACGTTTCCCCCTGTCTGCTGGGACCCACCAGCTACCATCTTCGCACGCAAGGAAGTGCGCCCGAAAAAAACGATTCGCCTGCTGACTGCTGGGACCCACTAGCTACATCTTCGCACGCAAGGAAGTGTGTCCGGGCAAAAAAATGATTTGCCCCCCTGACTGCTGGGACCCACCAGCTACATCTTCGCACACAAGGAAGAGCATCCGGGCAAAAAAAAAACCAAAACGATTCGCCCCACTGACTGTTGGGACCCACCAGCTACATCTTCGCAGGCAAGGAAGTGCCTGACAGTCGGGACCCACCTAGTCAAAGCGTACGTACCATTGTCATTCTGGTCGCGAACGTGTACGTACATATTGGTCGATGTAGAGGCGCGCACGTGTCGTAGTAGAGGCGCGCACGTAGCATGTACACGTACGTACATCGATGAGGGTGCAAGAAAGAAAATACGGCCACGTACATACATACGGGCAGGGTCTCGAACGCCTACTCGTGCATACGTACATGGCTGGGTTGGAATGGAGAAACAGGGTCGTCGTCATGTTCCTGGGGAGCCAACCGGCTGGGTCGGAACGGAATGCATGGTCGTGTTCATCCGGAGGGCCTGGACGGAACAGGCGATGGAAACGAGGCCTGGCGTACCGTACAATGGAGGAAACGTCCTTGTGTTCGACCGGCCACGTTCTAAACGGGGTCCTGTTGATCGGGAGGGGCCTGGCGTACCGCAAAACGGAGGAAACGGACCTCCTATGGTCGAAACGGGGGTCCTGTTGATCAGGAGGGGTGTGGCGTACCGCAAAACGGAGGAAACGGACCTCCTACGATCGAAACGGGGGTCCTGTTGATCGGGAGGGGTGTGGCGTACCGCAAAACAGACGAAACAGACTTGTGTTGGAGTGCTACGGTCGAAACAGGGGGGAGGGGTGTGGCATACCGCAAAACGGAACTCCATGGGATACTGTTCATCTCCACCGTCGACCTCCTCCAGCCTCCACGGGCTACCGTCGACCTCCTCCAGCCTCCACGGGCTCCTATTCATCTAGCCTCCACCGCGCGCTACTCCACCGGCTACTGTTCAACCACCCCTCCACGGGCACCCCTCCACCTTCTACTGTTCATCCAGCCCTCAACACCATGGGGTCCTATTCAACCACCCCTCCACGGCCACCCCTCCACCGTCTACTGTTCATCTAGCCCTCCACACCACGGGTTCCTGTTCATCCAGAGGCAAC